>NW_010137155.1:0-12831 GCF_000699245.1 Pterocles gutturalis | reverse complement strand
CAGCAGGAAAGCATTTTGCTATTTGGGGATGAGGGTCTACCTGTGACCACTGGGAATCTCTGGAAGCTATTGCATTGCTGTGCACAGAGACCCTTTTTGTGCAAGGTAACCTCTTCCCCAGCTGCTTATATAAGAGGGCATCAAAAACAGAGGTGTGAAAAACCAGAAAAAGAAGTGTTGCATCACCTACTGCTCCAAAAGGAGAGGGAAGGAGACAAAGACAGGGAAAAGAAGGCTCTATGTCTTTAAAAGCCAGTTTTTCCTATCAGTTTTTGAAACAAAACTGGCAGTGGTTAGGAATGAACAATCCCATCTAAAAGCTTCACCACTGGGATTTGCCTCCTGAGTACTGAAGGAAAAAAAACACTCTTGAAGTGATGCTCCTCCCTGCTTTCCAGGGCCCTGCACCTTCCATCTGTGAGCGCAGCAGACAGCTTTCCCAAAAACGGCACTTTGGGGATGTAGCCTACATCTCTGGAAGGAGCGGAATGGGGAGCGGGTCTCTGCTAATGAAAGCTGCAGCTGAGAAGAAGAGTTATGGAAGTTGAAAACTAGGTTAAAAGCAGCCAGCAACAGAAAGCAGCTGGTGCTGGAGTGGGTTAAAGAGCTCTCAAGCTTCAGGCAGTGGACAGTTTTGTTTCACTCCCAGATCCTGGGTAGTGCAGTCCTGGCAGACTGACAGGGCTTCTGGGGTGAGTTGTCACAAGATGCTCCGGCTTGTTGAGTTTTTCCTTTAGGTTTTTGTTTTTAGTTGAATTCTCCCACTTCACACACACACCACAGTGACCCCTACTGCTGCCAGCCAGCAGTCAAGGGCCCGTCTCAGTGCCATTATTAAACTATGGAAAAGTATTGCCTGTAGTCTTATAAACAGATAGCATCATCTGTAACCCTTAACTATACCGAAAGCCTGCCACTCAACCCAACACCACCAAACGGGAAAACTTCTGTAAACCCTTGTGATGCTTAAATTGTGCTCACAGTGTTTGCAGAAAGAATAAGAATCAGCCCAAACCATCACAATAAACCTTTTTTTTCCTTTTCCAAGTAAGACTGGAGAAGGCACGCTGACTAGTTGGACTTCCCACACTGTAGAACTGCTGTACTTCATCACACACAGAAACAGCATCCTCGGTGCTCCTGCCTGGTCCCCGACACCGATGCCCTCTCCCATTTTCCAAGAGCGATTGTAGGCGGAAAGATCCTAAGAGGGGTACTAGCGTGAAAGGGCATCCAAGGCTACTGCCTTTGAGAAAGTGGATGGCAGCTGCTCTGCCTTCTGTAACTTCTCAGGATGTGTTAAGGGAAGAGCCTTACACTGGGCTGCACGCAGCACTTTGTGTCTGTGTGAAGTACCCTGACCCTCGGCTGAGCCATCACCTGCTGATTTAATCCCACTCTTTTCAGTGTGATTTTTCTGGTAGGAGAGTGAGTTCTTAACAGGGACATGGAATTGCAGGGAGATGATGAAGGAATATGAAACATGCCATGTGGAATAAAAGGAAGTTGGAAAATCTGGAATATTAAACAGAAATAATGGGGAGAGACATAAATAGAGAGATGACCCAACAGTTTCTACAAGGTGAAGAGCTAACTGGGAAAGCAAGCTAGAGGAGGGCAGAAGGAGGAAACTTCAACATGAGACTACCCAGGTACTGCTGCCTGCATCCCTGACAGACCGGTGCAGGCTTTTCCCTGGGATCTGTTCCCCAGGAATTGCTCTGTTCTAGTTTTAGCTGCTCAGAGACTACCCCACAGGCTGGAGCGGACGTCAGCTTAGAGATTGTTCCTGATTATTAATTTACTCTGCCTTAATGTAGGCCCACTACCCGATGCTTCCCCTGACGGCGTGCTGGTGAAGCTGGTGTCTGTTCTGCCTCTCATCAAAGGCAGCTGCATGTTTTACCTGGAGACCTGGGCCTGTCATGTTGGTTTTTTTTTTTGTTTGCTGGGAAATGTCCCCACTTCTTCTGGTCTGGATGAATGGGCAAAGAGACAGCCCCAGTGCCCTCCTGCCTGAGCCCAGAGGTGCCCTGCCCAGGGGCAGGGTGGTGAGCACGGAGGTGGCCGAGCACCCGGAGGCATCCCTGGGTCTGCCCGTGAGCGATGCCGGCTCCTCTGCGTGGACAGCCCAACTCCTGGCCGTGCTGCATCCGGCGTACATCTAGAGACTCCAGCAGAAAATTCTCCCCCAATGCCCCAATTAGTGATGGCTTGAGTCCGGGGAAAGGCAGCTGAGTTACTGCAGCTTGGGGGGGAGGCACGAGACACCCACTTCTGCATACTTGCAGAAGTTATCTTGGACAATATACCCCCTGAGAGCATCATCCTGAGAATGATCCTTCTGCTTGTGCCTGCTCTCCTACGTCTCATTTGCTGTTGGCACTAGCCATCTCGGATATCTGTGGGTTTGCCCTGAAAGCTCTCGCTGTAACCAGGAGGGAGGGCGAGGAGCAAAGACTTTTCTCTGCCATGCCTTGCTCTCCCTTGCCATCACTGCAGTTCAGGGGTGTAGCAAATAAAAATGGGGAGCCAAGTTCTTGGTATCAAACTCTTCTACTTCACTATGCGATGGAGCTCTGCAGAGCTGGACCGGGGTGCTTTTGCACGCTGCTGCGTGATGCTGGGTTCCTTCTGGTTTCCTTATGACTTGACACTGAGCACAAGGGAATGAAAATCGATGATGTGGCCATGACACCTGCCATAACTCATGAGGGGCAAAGGAAAGACACCCCCTGGGAACCTGCCTTTCCATTCCTTGCACCCTCCAATGTCATGTGCTGCCTCAGTGTGCCTGGCACTGCCCTCGGGAGCTTGTGGCTTTGCCATCGTGAAGAGCAAACAGCTAAACTCCAGGTGAACCTCAGCACTGCATAGATGAGGTTACCTCTGTGTCAGGGCTTTAAGCAAATGCCAGCTGGAAGGAAATAATTCTTGGCAGTGGTCTGGGGATGGATACATGACATGTGAGAGCTTGCTCGGAACAGTTTTGTTTTAACTGGGCATTTTTCCCCATCACAACTACTGTTTTATTGCTGAATTGTAGGATGCAGCTCTTTGGGAATAGAAAGTGATGGCTGTGGTTCCACTTGCTTGTAAGCCCCGTATTCTTAGTAGGACCACTTACGTGGGGGACAAAAGTGGTCTGTGGGGCCAGGCAGCACTGAGGACTCGGGACAACTCCAGTCTGCACTCGTGGTTTTGGATTCCTCAGGGTCTTTCTCATCTGACGATGGCAAAGCACTGGGCAGATCTCCTAACTGCAGTGCTGCCATTGCGTGGCTCTCAGCTGGACAATGCCCCTGGCTGTCCTGATGTGGACAGGCAGAAGGCTGATGCAGGGCTGGCTGGAGGTCAAACGTGCCCTGCAGCAGTCGATGCGGTGGCTCTGCGATAGCCTCGGCAGATAACGTGCTGTGGTGACTTTTCTGGAGTAGCCAGAGAAGGTGCATTGGCCACATGCTACTCACAAGCCAAGGTGAGATTTAGAGGAGGTGTGTTTTAGTGACTCATAAATAGCTTAGCACATGCTGACGGGGCAGCAGCTCAGCTTTATCCTTCCAGCTTTGAAACCCTAAAGTGCCCGTGGAAAAAAAAATAAAAATTAGTGCCTGAAATATATGGGCTATATTCAGAGCTCATGGAGCGGTATCGGTTTATAGCAGGTCTGGCTGCAGCTCTCTAATGCTATTGGTAAATCCTCTGCAACCACCTCTCTCTCCTCTGACCCTTCCTTGGTCTGTTCTGCTGCTGCAGGTCCAGCTTTAGCTTGTGCTGAGCTGCATTTTGTGCTGTGCCCGGCCCATCACATGTGCCTGGTGTATGGTCCAGGTTTTGAACTTTGCTCGTGGGAAGCAGACAGCTGCTGCAGGGATTGACCTTCAAGCCCTTTGGTAATGCCTCGTATGTGTTTCCTTGCTGATAAAGTAATGTCTTGCCGATTTATCTGCTTGCACACTGAATTATTTGCCTCCTGTATTTTATTTCCCTCTTGAAATTCCACCCTTCGGTCCTTGATCTTTTGTGATTTCCTCTTCCTCGCTGTGCTCCCCAGAATCCTCATAGAACGGTGCTTCATCTTGCCCTCGAACACCTTTCATTCCTCCCTAATTCTGCCTGATTATGCATGTTTCCAAATGGGACTTGCTGGAATTTTTCTTCCAGCATGAGTGAAATACTTTCAGCTGCTGAGGAGAGGAGGATTTTTACCTTCTCACAGGGGAGCAGAACTTCCCCAGGGCTGACAATCAGTCCAAGCCCTGGTGTGTGCGGGCACCGCTGGTTTTGGCAGAAGCACAGTAAGGCCATTACTGAGAATGTCACAAGTCAGCAACGATTCCTGTCTCTGGGAACCATCCGTGTTACCTGTCACTGGTGTGATTTTTGCAAACTGGTGTTGCTAACTCCGAGAAGATTTGGGGCCTTTCTTAAGTCCCCGAGCCATTATGTAAGCATCACAACTCGGTGTATTTAGACATCTTCTGTTTCTAGGGGCTGCAGAGAAAAGCTCACAACAGGAACCTTAAAAGACCCTTAACCATGAGTCAAATGCAAGAATCATAGAATCACAGAATGGTTTGGGCTGGAAGGGACCTTAAAACCCACCCAGTGCCACCCCCTGCCATGGGCAGGGACCCCTCCCACCAGCCCAGGTTGCCCAAAGCCTCATCCAGCCTGGCCTTGAACCCCTCCAGGGATGGGGCATCCACAGCTTCTCTGGGCAACCTGGGACACTGCCTCACCACCCTCACAGTGAAAAATTTCTTCCTAATATCTACTCTAAATCTGCCCTCTTCCAATTTAAATCCATTATGAACCCCAAACGTGTTGCTTAGGTTTGGTTTGAGGTTCACGCTCATAGCAGAAGATGGAGGAAGCGGGTCTATCTTGTTGCTGGTGGTGTCTGAGCCTGGAAATATCAACTGCCTTCACCATTTGTCCTGAAACTATGAACAGTAAAAAAAAAAAAAAATCTCCTCTGTCCTGGGAAGGTAGTCTGTGGTACGTGCACATCACCGTGCACGGGGCTGGGGCTGCAGCAGCAGCGTGGAAGTTGTGTTGGAATGAGATGGGAGTTGAGTTCTTCCCCGTTCACACCAGCGTCAGCCAAACGCTCCTGGTGCTCATCGACTGTCACATTTTGTTTGAGAAACTTATGGGAATCTTTCATTTTGATAAGGTTAAAACCTTTCCTTGCAACTTTATTTTTACAATATTAACAAAATATTGCCTCAAAGTTGAAATACTTTAGGAAATGTAATTTTTAAGCAAAAGCAGTGAGTGCATTGATTGGGTTTTTACTACTTTGGAGCATTTCCAAAATCTGAATTTCTTTTTCGTTCTTAGCTCTCTTACATGCTGGTGAGGACTACACTGCATGGGACAGTCTCAGAAAAGGGATTTTCCCAGACAAAAAATCCTCTTAACTAAGTTCACCTGGGAAGCCTTGTCCTAAGAAGCCAGGATTTCAAGGTTGGCTTTTTTAGAGGTCTTGTAAATCCAGTCTACAATTCTCTTGAAACGTGAATTTTCCTTCACCGATGTAGCCACATTATAACTCTGTAATATTGTTTTTAACATAGCTTTTGTGTATATATATATATATATATATGTATTTTGCCATTGGAAGCAGCAGGGACAAACCTGTGTGTGGGTCTAGTAAAAAAAACCCTGATGCTTTAGTGATGGTGCACTGGAGGAGCTGGGAGCTCCATGTTCCAGAATGCGATCTGGCCAGTACAATCTGTGTTTCAAATGTCTTCACATGCCCTTCAGCCACGGTGGGCAGTTAATGAGCGAGGGGCTGAACTGTGGTGGCTTTACTGTGATGAGAGAAGCTGTGAATTGGAGCAGAAAGTGTTTCTTGTCCCATCGTTCCCGCGGCAGGGAGTTGGGCAGGCGAGCGCTTGCTTGTCTGGATGAGCCTGTGCCACACGTGTTGTATTAGTGTGCCAGAATAAATACCCTTCAGACCTGGATGACAGTAAAAGGCTCTGTAAGTGTCACTGGAAGCAGGCAGATGGGGAGGTTCAGACTTCTGCAGATGCTGCTCCCGACCTCGGATGCACCCGTGCACATTAGGAGTGAGGTTGCTGGAGCTGGCTTCTTGCAGAGGTGGTCTCTTGTGCTTGTCCTCATGAAATCTCCTTTATTAAGCCTGCCAACTTTTCCCTGGGAGATGGATGGATTAGTAGCGCTCCAAGATGAGGAAAGCAGCCTGCCAGTTGTTCACGTTTCACGCAGGGAATCGGAGGGGAAGCCAAGAGCATGCCCTGGCTGCATGTAGAAGATGTTCCTGCTCCAGCGCTGGCTTTGCCTGGCGGCTGCCTGCTCAAAGCAAAGCTCGCTTGCCGGCTCACCTCGAAAGCCTCCTGGCACAAGGGTGAGCTGTTGCCCTCCAAACTTGGGTCACGCCTCAGGCAAAGCCATCGCTGCCTACCGTGGATTAATAACCTCGGTTCCTGGGGCCCTGTGGGTCAGATCTTCCCTGCGCTGGCTGCGCTACAGCCCTTTTAATCTGCTTTCCTCTCTCATGAACTCCGAGCCCGGAGGGATGGGTGGGTGGAGGAGATCTTCTGCCTTCCTGCGCATTTTCCCTTGTTGAGGGGCTGCAGAGATGGGTTGGATGTGAAAGAGCAAGTGGAGACGCTGGGGGAATTGTACCACCAAGGAGGTGTCTCTAGAAGGTGCTTCTGCCACTCTCAGGTGCAAAGGACAAATGCAGCAACATCTAAGGGTTTGCCCTGAAATTCAGGCATCTGCAAAAAATCCCAGCATCCCACCCCACGGGGGTCTGGCAGTCAGGTGTGGGCATCGGGGAAGGGCTGCACGGCTCTTGCAGGGAGGAACGTACCCCCCAAAGCTTTTGGTGTTCCCTGAGCATCTGGGGAAAGGTGATGCAGAAAAAGTCGTACACCTGGATTTCTAAAATGCTTCCCTCGTTGGGTGTGTCCTTTAAGGAAAAACAGTCAAGTGTCATCAGCGGGGAAATTTCCAGTGGAGAAGGACAGGACCGTGTGGTCCAGCATGATCCTAAATGATCCTGGAGAGGGAGGGGATGGAGGGAGACAAACCAAATGATTTGGAGTAAGAAAAAACAAAAGTGGATAGGAGAGAGCTGCAGAAGCATCTCCTGCTACAGAGCATCTGGTGACCAGCAGTATAAACTGAGGAGTGCAGGGCAATGCACTCATGGATAAAAGCAAGAAAAATAGGTATTTATGGTCACTCATGGTAGGGGTGCTACTGGGGCCATTTTCTCTCTGCAAAAAGACCTCAGAGACAGTGTGGATCTCTGAAAGTGCTAGCTCAGCAGAGGGAAGCGGAAATTATTGGAAGAGGTACAGAGAGCAAATAGGAGCTATCATCCTGCTGCGCTAGAAATCCCTGGTGCGCTCGCACCTCGAGTACTGTGCGCAGCTCTAGTTATCCTGTCTCAAAAAAGATGCCATAGAACTAGAAAGACACAGGAAACGGTGACAAGGTCAGCGGAGCATGCAAAATTGCTGCTGCCCTGGGAGCGATGGAACAGATTAGGTATTTGCAGGTGTCTTCAGAAATGAAACAATTGAGGAAGGAAATACGACAGAATTGTATAAAACGATGACGTATAAACCGTAAAATGACCATTTCACAATGTAGTCGCTAAGGTGAGCACTAAATGGAACTACCAAGAAGCAGTTTTAATCTGATAGAAGCTCTTCCCAGCACGTGATTAACCTGTAGAACCTCTTGCCAAAGGATAGTGAGGAGACCAACAGTATTAATGGCTTCAAAAACCAATTCTAAAAATCTGTTGTGGAGAAATCCATCCAGGGTTCTTAACCACATTGCGAGACATCCTGCGGATGAGGAAATTGTAAAGCTGCAGGGCGCTGGAAGCGGGTGGAAGGAGCAAGGTATGGCTGCCCCCTTCTCCAGGGCATCTGTTCTGAGCTGCTTGTGCCACTACCAGAACAGGACTAGAGAAGTCCTAGAAGTTCCAGCTTCTGAGGAAGCATCACTGTACTGAAAAATTTCCAGAACAACCACTTCTCTCTAATTCGGATCGGAGATACTTGGTACACAAAGCCTTCTTTACTTGTAATACTAGATTTCTTCTTAATGTCTGGAAATGCAGCTGCTAAGTACTCATTACTATGAGCTTTTTATGTGTCTGAGGATAAACCTATTAAATGATCAAGGCTATGGGACATCTTTTCTTTTTCTTCTGAGCCTGCTTTGGTGAGCTGAGAGGAGGCTGAGATTTTACCAAGTCGGTCTCTCCACCAGGAGCTGGAGTAAGAGGTTTCTGTTCCCTCTTGTTCGTATGACAGCACTGCTTTTGGACCACAGGAAAGCAACCAAGGAATCGCTCCTTCTTGTCTGATGTACAAAACCAAGCTATGTCTTGTCTTTTTTTTTTCCTGTCTCATCTTCCCCTTGCTGTCGGAAGGTGTGTGGTGTACTTTTCCCGTGATAGAGTTTCCAGCAAAATAGCCACAATCTTTGCCTTACAATGAGAGCAATTTTATACCCATCAGGAAGAGGCTAATCCTCTCGTTAAACCACCAGAATGAGGACTGACAGATGATTCTCTACTTGGCCACAAATTTATTGTCTGACCTTCAGCAAACCCCTGAACTTTGCCCTGCAGCTCCAACTGGCTTTGGGGCGAGTGTTCCAGGCTTTGGTGGGGCTGGATGCAGTAGAAGCTATAGGAAATACATCTGAAACAGATCCTGCCATCCCTCCTCATCAGCAGTGCTCTGCTTCGTAAAGAGAGAGCAAAGAGTAAGCAGAAGTACTCAGAGCAGTGATGACAGTCGGGCCAGTACTTGTTTGCACATATATATTTTGCACAAAATATATATATATATATATTTTTTTTTTTTGCCCATTCCAGGGCAGATTTTGCTCAAGTGGCTTCTGCAAAGAAAGGAGCTGAGAAGGGGTTACCTGCCAGCACTGAGGGATGTCCCATCACTGATCACAAACGGATCCATGGTGTGAGCGTGAAGAAACGAGCACCAAGTGCTCCCCCATAGGAGTTTTGTAGATTTACAAAGAGGGACAAGGGCTGAGATCTGCATCAGCACCAGCTTGGACAAAGCTGTTGAGGTTAATGGGACGTTTCTCACCATATCTGCCTGTGTTTTGCCAGAAAATACAACAAGGGCAAAGTCTTGCAGAAAAACCCAAAGCAAACCACCACAGACACCTGCAGAGGCTGTTTATCTGTGTGCCAGCAATGTTCAAAGAACTCCAGGTAGTAAATATGGGTGAAAAGAGAAACAGAATGGACCCAGCACCTTGAAAGATTATTTCCTGCTTTTGTATGAACACAAGGAAATTACCTTTCCCGACTAGTCTCTTCTTAGAGCTTTTGTAGCTTTTCTTTCTTTTTTTTTTTTGGCTTTTGTAACTGATGAACTCATGCACGTTATGCTATTTTAATACCCAGCAAAGAGCCTTGTCTGCTTATTTGTCTCTGATCAGAGCACAGTGCCTTCCTCTTTTTAGTAGAAGGTATTAATTTAAATTCCATAATCCCAAACATATTCTCGTTTCTGTTCCGTGCTTCAGAAGGCCAATGGCATTTTAATTTAATAAGGGAGAAGCACACATGACACTGTGTTCCCTGGGACTGTCTTCTGACCTCAGTGAGGCTTCCACAGCTTGCTTTGTGTTCCAGCAAATGCAATCTCTTGCTTTTATTCAAGAACACTATTGTTCCTAATACTCCTGATGGGCAAAATTTAAATATCTGTAGCATTTTCACCGTAGTTATTTACATTATTATTTAGCAGTGCAAGCCCATCGATGGAGCCACAGCAAGATTTATGCGCCACTTACGTCCCATTGAAATACTGTTTGGATAGATGCCGTCCCTTTGTAGAGAAAAAAATTTTATTTTGGCTTACCTTGTTTTTGGATTAAAATGAGTTAACTCGTCTAGTAATATCTTGATTTATGTCAGCTCCATTTGTCTTTCCAAGTTCCATAAGCTTTGTTCGCTGGGTTAAGATTTACCTAATTGGGTACATGATATTCCTGAGTATTCTGTGGCATGTAAACACTTGAGTCATATGCATCACAGTTCCTAAAGAATCATCCTGTGCTGTTTTTATGCTTCCATTTTGCTGCTTAAACTTAAACCTACTCACTTTGAAAGAAGAATATGTGCTCGTTGCAGTCCTCATGGCCTTTCTCTGGAAATGTCAAGGAACATGCATTCTTTTCACTGGTTTGACTCTGCTCTCCTTTACTCTGATGTAAATCAGGAACGGACACCTCGGAGCCTGTCACACAAAGACACAAGTCCTGACAGGTCAGTCCCTGTTAAACCTGGACCATCAGCCTTGCTGGAAGGTGACTGCAACCCCCCAGAGAAATGGGGATTATTTTATTTGTGCTTTTGTGGCTTATTGAGTAGATTTTTTTCCAAGAACTGTGTTGGTTTAACAAACAGAGCTCTCAAACTTCAGCTACCTGTTGCATTCCCAGTTTTTTGGTTTTTTTTTTTTTGGTTTTTTTTTGTTTTTTTGTTTTTTTTTTTTGTTACAAACATCCGTGTTGCATCCAATCCACTTGTCCCCTCATATCCAGGTGACACTGCCTGCCTGTTCCCATGCTGGCTTAATATGTGTAGCAGCTAATGTACCTCTCTCCTGGTACCCAGCGCTGCACGTCAGTACCAGCATCTCTGAATCGGAGCCCCCTCATTCACAGCTCCGCGTTGGCTGCTCAGCAAGGAGGGCACCTTGACTTCAGATCTCACTGTGCTGTCCTTGATCTGCCAGATCCAGAATTGTTCTCATCTCAAACATGCTGCTGGTGCATTTTCAGAAAGAGGACTGTCATTTTTTGTGCTGTTACAGAAGTACCCAAGAACCACTGGTTGTGTTTTAGGGCTTCACTGTGCAGCCTTGTTCCAGAGGGGCTACGGGCTCGCTCACGGATGGGTACAGTGGAGAACTGAAGGACAACCATGGGTGAAAGGGAAAGGTAACAGCTGGAGTCTCAGTTTGGAATCTGCCCTGACGTGGCACGGTAATCTGCTGTGATTGCTGCAGAGCAGGTATTGCTAAAGAGTGCAGCTGGAACAATGATCCTGGGTATGTGGGGACTCATAGAGAGGAGGGCAGTTTCATTTAGGTTTTTTTTTTGTTGTGACTTGGTGCGTGTGCAAGATCCTGTATAAAATAGCTTATTAATTAAGACATACAGAGTGATGACTTTCAGCGTAACTCCCAGCAGACAACAAAACCTGAGTTTAGCACGGATTCCAGGGATTAGTTAGTAATACCTGGCATCCTTTTAACAGTCCTGAACTGTATGCTACTGGCTTTGCTTCTAGCTAAGTGTGCTTTTCAGTGTGCTAAGTAGGGCTGACTGCAATATAAGAGCTTCCATTTCATGAAACATTTAGCATTTAAACTTTTTTTCCTTTTTTTTTTTTTTTTTTTTTTTTTTTTTTTTTTTTTTTTTTTTTTTTCTATTCTAGAGGAAAACTGAAACTGTAACGTGTTTACTGAGGACATGAAAGACTCCATGTGCTCTCATAAATACCAGTTTTGCCATAAATCCTCAATAGTTTCTCAGACTAGAATGGCATTTCTTTTGCTGTGCCTAGCTTGTGTGCCTTAGTACTCTGTGTATTTTATAGCTTGTATTGCTCCATCCTAATGGGATTCCCAGTGAGCAGACCAGTGTTGCATCCTGTATCACGCTGGCTGTGCCTCATTCTTTATGTTTTGACTTGAGAAACATCCTAGCACATGTTAACAACAATGTATCCTGTATCATGCTGACTGTGCCTCATTCTTTATGTTTTGACTTGAGAAACATCCTAGCACGTGTTAACAACAAAGTCTCTATTCCCACTCTCGCATCCCTGTGGAGTGTTGGCCAAAAGCCTGTCACATCCCGAGCGTACTCTCTAAAATACTTCCACCTCCTGTACTGGGCTGAGAAGCCCAGGAGAAGCAAGAGCTTTGAAAGGTGGTGCTTGAGTAGGTAACCCTGCTTAAGCAGAAGGTAATCCAGGTAGAAATTCACCCCAGTGTGAGATTCAGATTTGTCACAGAGGCATCTGCCTTTCAGTGGAGTTATTGGAATCTACTGAGATGCAACAGTTCAGTCGAGAGGTTTCTGTATGTACTATTTCCTCTGAGGATCTTCTTATTCTTATGCTCCTGCGCTTTCCAGCCTTGTGGGGTGGTTTTTGTGCTGGGTGCTTTCATGAAATTGCAGACAGCTCCATGGCGAGTGTCTTTCCCCAACCTTCCTTGCCTGTGAAATATCATCCCTACCTCTCTGTGCAGCACAAAACTGAGTTTGGACTTAAGTTTGCAACACTGTAACCGTGATAGTTTAAAAATGTGCAAAAAGCCAATGAACTTTTGATTTTAGTGGAGTGACCTTTGCAAAAAGCTGTTCCCTTAGGGTCCGTAAGCGTCAATCAGAAGCCTCCCTGGTTTAAAGCGTGTGCTTTAACCAGAGGACCAGCCCCGCTGCTGGGCACACGCTCCTACTGGTGATTTCACACAAGAGGTGTGTCTTCTTCCCAGCCACGTTACAGGTCCCGTGGTTTATACCAGGCGGGGGGGAGCCCCGGAAGGGTCATCTTCCGTGTCCCCCGCCCCACGTGCTGCTTTCCCGGTACCTACGGCGGGGCACCGAGCCCCCTTTGTCCCGGACAGCATCCCGAGCATCCCGGACAGCATCACCGCACAGCATCCCCGAACAACATCCCGGACAGCATCCCCGGAGAACATTCCGGAGAGCATCCCCGGCGGGGGGCGGACAGCAGGGACACGGGGCCGCCCTCCTTCCTCCCTCCCCGCCAGC
>NW_010137154.1:0-811 GCF_000699245.1 Pterocles gutturalis | reverse complement strand
CCCCAGGGCACCAGCCCCCACCCCAATAAACCACTTTTCAAGGTCTCCCACTGTCTGAGCCCACATCACCCAGCCCTGGGCTGGTCCCGGCCGTCTGTGCAGAGACCACCAGCTGCCTTCGCCTCCACTGATTTGGCCCCGTGCAGCACGCGTGTTGCAGGGATTCACGGCGTTAAGGCTTGCCTTTTTCACTCGCCATTTAACCTTGATCCATTATTCATCTCCCTCCTTGTCCTTTATTTTTTCCCCTCCCTTCCTTCCCAAGCTCCTGTTAAGCAAATCATCGGGGGTTTTTCCTTTTCCCTTAATTATTTATCAGCCCAGCACATTAGCTTTATATCAACCGATGGTGTTATTAATGTGGGACAGGACTCCAGCGTGTGCTACACACAAATCTCCTCTGCTCAAGGTCATGCAAGGGGTTTGCTACGAACCAGGCAGGGACACCACACTCTCAGCAAGTGCCATGGGGACACCCTTATCTGTGCCACAGCTTGATCCTCACTTTCCTCCTCCAAAAAAATGAGTCCATCTCCCTTCCCTGACGGCTCCATCCCCAAGCGTTATCTCGGCCAGGGGACCGTCCCCCTGCGGCGGCAGAATTTGTGCATGAGCTGGAGCTCCCAGCACCATCCCCATCTCACCGCTTTGCTCACCCGGGTTCCAGTGTCACCGCTGCACAGGGGACATCGTGGCAGCACATCGGTCAGCACAAGACACCCCGAGATCCCCCAAGGAAAGTGGCACATGATGGCAGAGGGGACACCTCGGTGCTGCCGGCAGAGGAGGCAGCAGCACAGGGCCAAGAGCA
>NW_010137153.1:0-479 GCF_000699245.1 Pterocles gutturalis | reverse complement strand
AGGCGCTCTGGCGAAACCCCTTCAGGCCTTTGCTGGAACAACAGCGCCCCCGCACCGAGGTGCAGCCGGGGTCCGCCTGTGGAGGCTGTTACAGCTGTACTGTAGCAAGAAAAAAAGTCACTGCTACTAGGGTATTGTCCTAATTAGTGAATCAAAGAAATTAACTGAACAGTCAGAGTTTGTAACCGTTAAGCAGGTATTCCTTTATTTGCAGCCCTGGGCAGCACTGGGGATAGCTCCGTCTTAAGTGCTCCAACGAAGAAGCAAAACTGCAGAGAATATATGTTGTAAACTTATTCTGTAAATTCCCTGGAATTATTTACACAAACATAAGATTTCCTGGAGCTCATTAATATGCAAATGCACAGAGGTTCCCCCTAGTGGTCTTTAGATGGTCTCACAATGAAGTAAGAACTCTTCCTCCCCTGTCCGCTGTTTGACCTTTCTTCCGATTCTGCGCAGTGGTGTCCCTTTTTCTC
>NW_010137152.1:410-12868 GCF_000699245.1 Pterocles gutturalis | reverse complement strand
CCCCCTGCCTGCATCTCCCTGCCTGCATCTCCCCTCCTGCATCTCCCCACCTGCATCTCCCGGTGCTGCCGGCGAAGGAGGGGAGGGCTGGTGCTGAGCTCTTTCTCCTCCTGCTCCCACTCCTCCCTGCAGCAGCCCTCATCCTGCTGTGGCTCCGTGTCAGTGCCAGGCTGTGTAAACCCCCTGGGAAAGCGCTGTGGGCTGGAGCAGGGCACAGAGACTCCGGACCTCCCAGGGCTCCTCCGGCCCCACGCAGGCTGGGGTCCCTGGGGCTGAGCCCCCACCTCCCCTGCCCTGGTGCTCCTGCCTCCCCTGGCCAGGTGCTGCCTTTCCTGATGGACAAGTGCAATTGGATTTCCAAATTACACCAGCCGGGATTAGATTTGATATCCCTTTTCTCCAGCCAGATGACCCTTTAATTCCTTTTCTTTCGATTGCGTGGAGACCCTTCGGTGCATCTCAGGCCCTTCGGCAGGAGATCTTTGCTGCGCAGAGGCTGCCGTGTGCTGCTGCTGCAATAAACCGGAGACACAGAGCTCCAGCACAAATAGCGGGAGACCAGCAAGACTTCCCCTCCAGCACAGCGATTTCTGGAGACTCCTTGTCTGGCTGAGCTGATCCCTCTTCCAGGAGCAGCTCCGCCAGCATACTAACGCATTCTTGAGCCATCCCCCACCTCCTGAGTGAGGATGGTTTGGGAAATTAAAGTTTGTAGGAAATGCACCAAAAATCTGATGTCCTCAAGCAAGACATCTGTTTTTCCAGCCACCGAAGGGGAGGCTACAGCTAACTGCAGTGACTCGGGGTCAGCAGGGAGAGGAGGGAGGGACACGCCGGGGCTGGGGGATCGGGCCGTGCATCTCGGCCAGGGGGAGGTTCGGTCGGTGCCCGTGGTCTGTTGGCACCGGCAGCACGGTGCTGGCCTGGAAGCCTCCTTACACTGTGCCTGTGCTCTGCTGGGCATGTTCCTGGTGCTGGCGAATAATAAATAACCATAATGATTATGAAAGCACTGTGCATGTGCCCCCAGGGCTCTGCAAAAAAACTTCTACATCAAAATCCAACTGGAACATTTTCCCCCTTGTCTAATTCAGAAAATATGCCCATAAAACCAATAATTTATCTGCACAAGGGTGATTCCCTGGGTATTTAAACAAAGATGGATAGCTGCTGACTGCATCCTGTCCTAGCAGAGTGAGACCCAGTGGAATTCCCGGGGACTGTGCAAATGCAGAAGCGTTTGGGGTTTGCATGTTCAAAAATCATTAAATGGCATTTACTACTTGGGATTAAACTGTGGGACACGCCCCCACCGTGTCTCCTGACTTGCTCGTGACATCCCCGGGCTCTGGGCCTGGCTCAGGTCCCGATTTTCCGGAAAGGAGCTGAGAGCAAGTGCTTCTCGCTGTCTCCAGGCCTGACTCTCATATCACAGCTTTTCAGCGCACTTAAATCTGTGTGGTGTTTAAAATTCAGCAATGTTTGTCGGAATTCAATTACCCCTGAAGATTACACAAAGATTATCAAAGTTGTAAACAGCAGAATATGCTCAGAGATCAATGAAGCACAACAAAGACCATATTTAACAGGAGAAATAAAAGTAAGAGCACGCTGGCAAACCCTGACAGTGGAGCGTAATGTCACATCATCACGCTGAAGCCTGGGAAGTAATTGAAATCTATGTTATAGCACACTATAACCCCACACAGATTTGCAGTCATGGAACACAATTTCAGCTCTAATATCTGAGCAATTCATTTGGTTTAAGCAGACCCAGGCTCCGAGATGTTCCTATGAAGCATCGGTGCGGAGCTCCCGCGCAGGCTGCACACCCTCCCCTGGAGCCCGCCAGAGCGGAACCCTGCACCGGGGAGTTCAGGGCTCTGGGGGACAGGATGCTGATCCGTCATACGAATGAAGCACCTTGCCACTTGTGTTTGGTTATTTTTGGCAGGAAGGTATTTTCAGCCCTTCTGCCATCCCCATGGGGCATCGCTGGGGCAGGTGCTGGGGTCAGGGGTGTGCTGGCTTCCCCCTTGGCTGTGGTGTGCGGGCACAGCGGGTCCCTGCGCTGGCAGAGCTGCCCGGCTCCACGGGATGCTGTGCCCTGAGGGATGCCGTGCCCTGTGGGATGCTGTGCCCCATGTGGTGCCATGCCCCGAGGGATGCCATGCCCCAAGGGATGCTGTGCCCTGAGGGATGCCATGCCCCGAGGGATGCCGTGCCCCATGGGATGCTGTGCCCTGGGGGATGCCATGCCCTGAGGGATGCTGTGCCCCATAGGATGCTGTGCCCTGAGGGATGCTGTGCCCCAAGGGATGCTGTGCCCTGAGGGATAGATGTCATGCCCCATGGGACTCCTTCCTCACGAGCATCCTTCCTGGCCTCCCCGTCTGCCTGGCATCGCCCTGGCAGAGATCTCCGGCCAGCCGCACCTCCACCGTGTTTTGTGGCTTTCCATTGTCATTCCAGAGGCGATGCAGCCAGCTGATTTTTCTTCTCTGTAATATATTGCCACTATAATACCAAGTCTAGCAGAACAATGAACTCTGGAGGATGGAGATACCTTCCTCCTGTTTTGCAGACTAAACATAATTTTTATTTGTGCTCAGATTTGTGGCCGCTGCAGGGGGAGCGGGGGGTAGGGGCCGTGCTCCGTCCCTGGTCCTGTCCCAGGACCGAGCACTCCTGCCCTGTGTCCCTGCGGGTCCCCAGCAGCACTGAGATTCAGGGGACGATGCCTCCTTTTGTCAAACACCGCGGGGTTTCAGAAGAAACCCTTCAACCCAGATTAATTACTGTTATCTGTGCCCACTGGGGCCGGTCCACCTGCCTGTCTGCTGCAGACAGAATGTGCTGAAATTCTCATTCCCTTTCTGCCTTTCTTTCTCTCTTTTTTTTTTCTTTTCCTATTTACTTCTGCTTTAATCTGCATATTATCATCAGTGCAAAGACCTCTGAAATAACATCTGACAAATGATGCCTATTAAAAAAAAACTCTGCACTGTCCTCTTTCACCGCCTTCCAATTTGGACTAGCACTATAACTATGCATCAATAGACAAGCAATATTATGTTAAGAACATGATAAAATACCAGCAGCTTCATAATGGCAGCAGCCAAATGGTAATTTCTGCTTCAGAAATTGGTCATTTATTTTGCTGGTCTGTTCTTACGTTCAAATTAGATGAAGTTTAATATACTGTAAAATTGAATGTATTCTATCCTTTTCAACAAATATGGCATGTATGAAATGATTTATGGGTCTTACAAACCTTAAAATGTTAAATAATCTCCTTTTTCCTGTGCCTTAAGTCAGTGGTGCCAAATAGTTTAAGTACAGAGAAGCAAAACTTTATTAGCTCCCATCCTGATCATTGCTTTATTTTGCTGCATTTACAGAGGCAGGAACAGTATTTAACACATGAGACTGAGTTTAGAAGCAGCCGTATTAATTGGTACATTAATTTTAGCCCATTAACTATAATTGGTAGGAAAGCGATTCTTTCCCAGTGAATGCTGTAATTTGTGTTTTAAATTTTTAATATAGTCATGATGGCACTGCAGATGCCTAAATGAGGGTGCTCCTCTCAGCTCGACCCCTGCCCACCACTGGGCTCCCCCCGGCCGGTGCATCGGTTTTCTCCTGGCATCCCAAGCCCGCAGCAGGCGCTTGTGGATGTTTGACTTCTTACAGGGCTGGTGAGAGCAGCTCCCCGAAGCGCGGGAGGCTGGTTTGGCGGAGGCTGGCTGCCCTCCCCTGCAGGCATCTGCTTGGCTGCGGGTCAGGAGACGATTCCCCTTCCCCAGCCCGGGAGCACATTAAACCCTCTGCTCAGGTCTGGCCCCAGATCCCAGGAAATGAGCAGGGCGACGGCCCTGGCTGTGGGGTGCGGCGATGGATGAGGCAGTGCCAGCTCTGGCGCAGGATGAGGGTGATCCCCTCCTGGCTTGCAGTTATTTAAAACCAGCTTGTCTCCTTGCCCTTAGCCCTTCCTCTGCTGCTTGATCAGCAGCTTGTCCCCGAGGATAAGCCTCAGAGCAGCAAAATCTCCCGCGGTCCCCTGCAGCCGCAGCCCTGTGCACCGGGATAATAGAGAAGCCTTTTATTCTGTTTATTTGCTCTATATAATTTTTCCTGCTCTCCCTGACCCTTCTGGGAAGCGTTCCACCCTTCAATCTCCCTGCTGGGTGTCAGAATCGTTGAGCTTAGGCTCTATTTGCATTTCACATCCTAGTTAAACCAACACCGTCAAGGTCAGAACACGCTGTTGAATGGGAACAGGCGGCGAGGCAGCATCCCCTGTGTGGCACGGGGACCGTCACCTGCGGCCACGCTCCGCTGCACCCAGGGTTTGCAGGGCCCACGTTTAAACGCTTCTGTAAAAGCCTGTGAGGAGAAATAGGCAGAATTCAAGAAGCATAAGAAGTAACCTCCTGCTCCCCAAACGGAGCTGCAATTTACGCCCTGTTTCAGAGCATCACCTCCGTGCAGACGCTAATGTGTGTCTCCACGCGTGCAGGCGCGTTCCCACGAACAGGCTGTGCAGAGCACAGAGCCACGCCGTGATGGTTTTACACCCGTGCGCACAGCCTGTCTTTCCTTTCATTAAGGAATATCTCTCATGGAAAAGTAGCTGGATTTCTGATGTGAAAAACCAATTCTGTTCAAGACTGAGAGCTGTTTAGAATAAATGCCAGACACTGTGATGGAGACATTGCACGGAGACTTAATGCTGGTCACATCTCTTCTCTGCCAGGAAGTCAAGGATGTGTCTTTGCTATTGTATTTGGTGACTCATCTTTCAAATAATCATGTCAGGAAGAATTTTGTGCCAAGATGAAAAAATGCCCAGATCCCAGACACGTGTGTGTGTCTTTCCATGAGCACAGCCCAGGAGGGAGCCGGGGGGCAGCTGGAGGGGACAGGGTGGAGGGGGCACGGCTGGCAGGGTCCGCTCACCAGGGCAGTGCGTGGTTTGGGTACAGGGTGGGGAAGGAATTAGCACAAATTCTGGCAGGGGGTAGGTAGTGCTTCCTCGTGCAGGTCCTCTTGCTGGGATGTGGCTGGAAAACTCGGTCAGGCAGGTGACCCCAGGCCAGCGGTGAGCCCCCGGCGTGGGGCAGCCCTGGAACGATGCTGCCACGGCTGCGTGTGCCCACCAGCCTCGGGCTGGAGCCCTGACTGAGCATCCTGCCAGCACCTGGAAGGTTCCCTTGTCCTCGGAGCAAAACATGCAGATTAGCTGAGTGAGCGAAGTGCTGTACGCTAATTAATCCCACAGACTCACTGTTCCGTAACATCAAACCTACACACGGAGGATGTGCTGGAATTAGCTTCCCCTGGAAAACATTTCCTTGCTGCTTAACAAGAAGTTGCACAAACTTATGGAACACTTCACAAGAGGGCGGATACCAGTGAGACTGCAGGTGCTGTGTGGGCTACATCCGAGCTGCTGTGCTGGAGAGAGCAGGATTCCCCAGCGGCACCAGGAAGACTCCAGCAGTGGATGTGTGCTTGATGATGCTGAAATGTGCCGACAGCATATTATCTGTAACCCGCAAGAAGCCTGCAGTGTAAATGGCCCAGAAGCAGGGGCTCCAGGGCTGAGCCCCGCCTCCATCTGCTCCGTGTGTCCCGGGTGGCAGCCGCATGCACAGCGCGGGCAGCACGCGCACGGGTGGCAGAGCCGTCCTGCTCCAGGAAGCTGTAAAAGCGCATACGCACCCCGCTTCTCGTACAGCGTGTGTCGTGGGTAAGGTATGATCACAGCTAGAACGAAACCCAGCCTGAATCCTGCCTGTCGGGCAGCTCTGTCATTTGTCAGGGATGAAGCAGCCCTTGATGCCAGAGAGGAGATAATGTTGTGTGTCTTCGTTAACAGTGGGAGCACACGCAAACACAGCCATGGGCAAGTGCCATCCCGGGCACTGCTTCTGTCCGCCCCGTCCAGCTGTGCGGCTCCTGCTCCCTGCGGGGATACGAGCTGGCACCCCCAGAGCAGGCAGGGCTGGCCGGACCCAGCCCACCCAGTGCTGGCCCAGGGAACCCACAGGGAGCTGCAAGTATCACCCCAGAGCACTGCCGCAACGGCTGCCGGGGCTGCGGGGGCTCCGGAACACAAACCCGTAAAGCTGCAGCAGGAGCGTTTGCTGTCACCCGGGAACAGCTGGGACGAGCAGATGGAAGAGGCTGCTCCAAAAGTGGGGAGAAAAAGGCTTTAGCAGGAGCTGCGTGACAGCTGCAATCAGGCCAGGAGCTGAAGGGGCTGAGGACAGAGACCCAGTTGGGTAGAGTGGGAATGGCAGGAGGCAGTGCACGGCTCCCGAGATAGCCTCTGCGCCAGCACATGCGTTTACATCTCCAGGAGCCCTGCAGAGATCACGAGGCCAGCATGAGCACAGGGCTGGGAGTCTATTATTGCTCTGGCACCTTGCTTATGTATTCAAATTGCAAAAACCCCTTTCTGACCTGTAAAGGCCAGCGGCGCAGCTCTGCACAGGGGTGATGGAAAGCTGCGGGTCCCACACGGGCTGTGCATGGGCACCTGGAGCGTCCCAAAAACTCCTGTGTTCTTGCAAGGCATGGGCTGTAATGGGAAGGCTGCGTCTCTATGTATAACGCCCTCCAAGAAGGTGCAGTTCAGCTTGTTCACTCCACATCGAGGCAGGAAGAGTCTCCTCTGGCGCAGGGTTTGAGCCAACACCGCGTCTGTCTCTTCCCGGCGCTGTGCCAGTTTGTACCCAGCACCCTCGGGAACGCCCGACCTGTGTGTCACGGTCGTGGCTCCAGCTCATCTTGCTGTGGAGCTCTTGTTTTCTCTGTTTAAAATAATAAAGTGGGTGCTGCAATTTTTGACAGTACCAGAGGCTGGCTTTCTGGTTTGAGAGCTCTGCTGCTGCAAACAGAGCAAGACAGATGGACAAGCCCGTGGCATATGCCATTCCCTCTCTGGGTTGCAGGAAAAGACATTTTCCCTAATAGAATGGGGATAAAGCTCACAGTTCTCAGGGTGCTGAGAGTATTTCTAATGTATGTCTCTGGGAACATGGGCTTGGTGTTTGGCTGGGTTTTTTTCCCTTCCTGAGAGTAATTCTCATATTGTAAATCTTACAAATCTACTTTGCCACATAAGTTGTCATACCTGGAAGGAAAACACCAGACTTACGATTTTATTATTAAATCTTGCTAGAAGAAAATGTTAGTTAACCTATTTTTCTATCTTACCCTGTAGAGATGGCCTGTGCCCAAATGGATGAGCCGGGTATTTGCTGCCGTGGCTGCGCTCCAGCGCCGGAGCTGTAGCTCTGCAGACCCTGCAAAGCCCCTCTCAGCAGGACCTGCTCTGCTGCGAGCTGACAGATTGTGTGACCTGGAGAGCGGACAAACTGCAGCCCAGCCAAAGAGAGCCTTTCTGCACGGTCACTAACGAATGGTCTCTGCAGCCTGGTGTCACGCTGGTGCCGGTGTTCAGGGTGAAGAAATTGCTGCTGTTGGCTCAGGAGGTGCAGTGGGCTTTTAAGACAAAGAAAACTTCTGAACAGCAAACCTTTGCTAGACAAACAGGTCAGCCCACAAAGGGCAGCCAAAATCCCTGAAGTTGGGCAGGAAAACAGAGCACTTCTCCATCCTCTGGCACGGCGCTGGACTGGGGAGAGATTTCTGATGCTGGGCTGAAGCTGGATCCCTGTCCTGGGTTTCATCCCCCAGCTCACAGCCAGCTGAGCGGGGGCCAGGGGCAGCACAGCCTCTGGGGTGTGTTCCCAGCTCCTGCAGCCAACCCCCGCAGGCTGGGCTGGGCGGGGGGCTGAGCACAGGGAAGATGCTGAGCCCCCTTTCCCTGCTGTGCCCAGCTCCTCCTCAGAGAAGGACATATTGGGGTGCCATCTAGTGCCAGCCGTGCTGGGCCGTGTGGGACACTGGGGATGTGGGCAGGGATGCTGGGGACACGAGTGCTGCTGCTGAGGCCATGGCGAGAGCATCACCCAGCTGTGAGCCCTCCTGGAGGAGGTGGGAATCCTTTCGCCATCTCCCATAGTGTGACCGGGGTGTGCTGCATGGCCATGGACCACCCTCCCGGTCCCTTCGTCACCACGGTGTGATTCCTTTTTGCCCTCTCTGCCAGAGCCAAGGCCAGAGCATCCTTCTGTGAGCAGGAGATTCCCGTAAGGGAGGACACACAGCTGGGCTCTGCCCAGGGAAACTAAAAGCTACAGGTCACAGACAGTGAAAACCTTCAACTATTAGTCAGAGGGACCGATGTCCAGGGGATTGTCATGTGAATGGAAAGATTCCCTGAAAAAAAGCAGAATTTGTCAGAGGACTTGCTCTCAGCTGCTTATTCTGCTCAGACAAAATCCTTCAAAAAGGGAGCGCGGTCACCCTTGGTGACCTGTGTATTCCTCACTCCTTTCATTAACCACAACTCATTCTGCAGGCAGCTTTCTAACAGAAAGGCAAAGATCATCCGTCATCATCCCCTCATTAAACCAGGGCTGAACCCCAGCAGAGTCCAGCTGCCTGGCAAGGCTGGGTGCTGCGCGGGTCCCTGGGGATGTCCGTCCCTGGGGATGTCAGTCCCTGGGGATGTCTGTCCCTGGGGATGCTGGTCCCTGGGGATGTCAGTCCCTGGGGATGTCTGTCCCTGGAGATGTCCGTCCCTGGGAGGGACACTGCAGCATGCCTGAGCTGCCAGGGCTGGGCTGGCAGGGATGGTGGCAGCCAGGACATGGTGGCTGGTGGCTCGGCTGGCATCCGACGGGGGATGCAGACTGCCCCAGTAGTGCTGCCCAGTGCACTTATGGCTTCAAAACCCCTTGTGTTCTCCTGGGAAGCATCTCCCTCTGCCACTGCTGTGCTTCACCTCTGCTAACGAGGGGCTCTGCTGTACCGGCCACTCCAGCGCCCAGCGCAGCACCAGCCGGTGCACCAGCCCCACAGACACTCAAGACAAGCTTTGAAGAATGCTCACTCTATTAGTGGGGGTGTATTTGTAACTGTTTATCTCTGCCAGTTGGGTGGAAAATTGCCAGATGTGTTGTTTGCCTTCATTACACAGACATCTCCCGTGTTACCTGGATCAGTGCTTTTCAGCGGTGTGTCACTGCCAGGGAAAAGCTCGTTTCTTCTGCACAGTGTTGGTGTTTGTGGGATCTGCCGTGGAGAGGATGGAGAGCAACACCCTGCGGGCAGGACTGCACCGGACAGATCCTGTCCTCCGCTGCCTTGGATATTATTCCCATGGAAGGAACAGGCAATAACAGAGCTGAGAGCATCCTCCCTGGGGACCACCCTGCCTCTGGGGACCCTTCATGGGGACAGCTGTGTGGCCCGTGCCGTGGGGCTTGGCTGGCTCTGGGCGAGGGGCAAGGGGCTCCTGGCCGGGCAGGGGGTCCGGGAGAGCACAGCGTGCAGGAGGGGCAGTGCAGACATCCCTCCCCACACGGAACAAGGGAGGGTGACAAGAATGGCTCAAATAGAAAGAAATTGTCTCCAAATAAAATGTTTTTCCTCGTTTCCCATGGTACAGTGAAATTTCTTCACGGATAGATAGGCAGAGTCGAGTCCATTACACTCCACGCTTTTTGCCTTGAAACATAAATAGCTGCATATCATATAAGTGTTTGTTATGAGGAAATGTGTGCACTAGAAAAAGTTAGACATTAAATCATTATTTCATGCAGAAAGCTATTGCTAAAGGGAGAGGATTACTTACTATATTAATTCTGTCCTTCAGCTACCCGTGTATCTCTCTGCACATAATGACTTCAGTCACAAAATGTGTTGTTGAGACAATCCCGGGTCCTCTCAGTTCCCATTTCCTTGTTCCGCGGTGTGCCCTCCCTCCCACCCGCGCCAGGCACAGCACAGGGGGCAGCGGGGCAGCCCCCTCCCAGGCAGCCCACCCAGGGGCAGAGTGCAGGAGGGGGCTGCAGGAGGCCCTTACATCCCACTGCTGAGGATGGGGAGAGGGGAGGGGATGCAGGGGCTGTGGACCCTTCCTTCCCCGCACAGCTCTGGGGCAGGGGGGGTGCCCACCTCCACCAAGGGGCTCCCCGGCTGTGCTGAGGCGATGCCCACCCCATGAGCCAGCCCTCCTCTGCCACCCAGGGCTTCTCCTGCAGCCCGGAGAGTCAGCAGCAAATAAACGTCCTGATTCCAGTGGCTGAGGTCCCTTAGCTGTGCGCAGCCCCTGCCCAGGCTCCCAGCCTGGCACCACGGTCCTCTGAGGGTCCAGACCCCACGAGCTCCTTTGCTGGGTGTCTGGCGGATCCTCTCTGACATGGGTGGGACGTGTTCTACCCCACCCGGAGCCATGGGGCTGGTTGCTGGTGGCACGGGGAGCTCTCTGCATTGGTCTGCAAAGCAATCTTTCTCCTCTGCCATCCTAGAGCATTGCTACGCTAGAGCAGAAATTCCATTAATCTGCAGGTAAATCCCTCCATGGAGAAACCTTCTGGCTGGGCAGCCCCTATCCGCACATGGGGTGCATATGGGCAAGTGCTCACGTCTATTGAAATTAGACCTTGTGTTACACCTAAAAATTTACAAAATATCCCTGCTGGTGGTATAAAGTAGTAGCGAAGTAACTCAAATTATTTCTTCTGATTTCAAGTCTTTTACCTGAAGTGGGAAGAGTTTCTAAAAGGCATCAAGAATTTTCTAATCAGATTTTTTTTCCAGCAAGTGACTCACAGAGAGACAGTTTCTGAAGTCAGCAAAACCCAAAAAAAAAAAAAAAAAAACCTGAGCAAAAGGCACGACAAAAGCTGGGGAGGTGAGAGCATCAGTTTGTTTTTCTGCCTGGAACAACTGGGACGCCACAGCCTGTTGGCAC
This sequence comes from Pterocles gutturalis, assembly GCF_000699245.1. Classification (NCBI taxonomy): domain Eukaryota; kingdom Metazoa; phylum Chordata; class Aves; order Pterocliformes; family Pteroclidae; genus Pterocles; species Pterocles gutturalis. Next base: position 2,031 of record NW_010137152.1, on the reverse strand, counting down.
AGGGCGCAGAAGCCATCGCACGGCACCGCACGGGGGTCACGGGCAGCCAGCGCCATGCCAAGGAGGCAGCAGCAGAGGGCAAGGGGCTGGGAAAAGGAGTTTATTCATGCTGACAAAGCTATAGCAGGTCATTGCGGGTTTGCAACCTGGCCAGCTAAACAATCCCCTTGTTGCTCTCCTCCCAGGCTCGGGTGTCAGAAAAAAACCCTCTTTGTTCCAGCATGTGAAAGGTGATGGCTGGAGCTCCTTCCTGATGCTCTGGTTTCCTGTATTTGCTGCTGTAAGTACAGACAGCTCAGTGCTACACACAGGAGAGAGAAAAGCAGTAAGCAACAGGGTCTTATATCACCATCTAGTATGTCATCCTTATTCAAAGGGCTCTGTTTGAAACCTGGCACCAGCACATTCAGAACATGTTGCATGTTTGCTGGTACCTCTTCAATCTGGTTTGCAAGGCATCCTGGAGGATGTGACCTTGGAAGGCAGGTGGAATATCGAACCTGCATAATAAGAGCATCTCTGCATCGGTGGCAGCCTGTTGGGCACAGGGCAGTTAATAAATAATGAGGATGTCAAAGATAACAGCAGGAAAGTGGGAGCAGGTAACAGCTTTGCAGCCAGCTTTCTGACAGCCGCCTGGCAACGTCCAATTAAGCAGCGCACGCCGCCGTTCAGCCCAGCATGGAGCACGTCCGGCGCCGGCACCTGGGTGTCGTGATGCCGGCACCAGGGCAGGCTGCAGCGCTGAGCCTGCAGCACGTGCTCCCACAGGCGCAGGGAGCAGGCGAACGCTTTGCAGAGCCGCGCGGGGCTTCTGGGGAGCAAATCCCTGGAGGCAGCGAAAGGCACCTGGCTCCGGCGCTGGAGACAGAACGGCAGCGGATTGTTGGCAGGAGTGATGCTCACAGGCCCTACATGAGGGCTGTGCAAAGGGCAGTGAAGCCCTGCACGGAGCAGGGGAAGGAGACATTGCAGGAGACAGTTGGATCAACTAAATGCAGGACTCGCTTTCTTGGGGCTGGCAAGAGAGCAGCACGTCAGCCCTGGCCCCGTGTGAGGTGTGGGTGCTGCCGGGGCAGCTCCTCGGGGCTACGGTCCCTGCTCACACAGGGTTTGTGTCACGGGTTGCATTATATCATGCCCTAATTCAAACATTGGGGATCTGACTACGTTTGAGGTGTAACTGATCTTCTGATGACTTTTTAAACATCTGGTAAGAGGGGACTGCTTTCCAAACAGCAAAATCTACACCAAAACGATCTTGATTTGAATAATAAGTATTCCATCCTTGTTTGGTAAATATACCCAGGGTTAATGGTGCTTAATGGTGCCTGTAATTGGTGTCTAAAGTTATTTAAAAGTAAATTTACTAGAAAATAATTAGCAATTTTATAGTTCACTACTTCCTAATTTTGTTGATAGAAGTTTTTCAGTGGTTTTTATCAGATGACACAATAGGGCCATGCTCTGAAATAGCTTTTTTCAAACTAGCAGGAAATTGTGCACACAAAGTAAGATAAAAAAATTCCCCCCTAATTTCTTTGCCTGGCAGCCCGCCCTCTCTCTCCTTTTATTATCCACTGATTTATCCTTAATCAGCAGCAAGGGAAACATCCCAGGC
>NW_010137152.1:0-379 GCF_000699245.1 Pterocles gutturalis | reverse complement strand
TTTGTTCTCTGTGACCTTGGGCGGTGCACCCCGATCTGTGGGGCCAGCCAGGAAAGGTGTCCCCCACCGCAGGGACACATCCTGCTGTCCCCCACCATCAGGACAATCCCACTGTCCCCAGCACTGAGTCTAGGGGCTGGTGGCCAGTCCCTGCCTGCAGAGGAAAGCAAAGGTTGTGCTCTCTGGGGGTCCCTGACCCCATGCAGGGCATCTGTGGGGCTGCTGCCCATCGGGCTGGAAACCTCCCCACGCCTGGGACCCTGCGGGTCGGGACCGGCCCGGGCAGTCCTGGTCCTGGTCCTGGTCCTGGTCCCAGTCCTGGTCCTGGTCCTGACTGCAGCATGCGCCTGCCCTGGCCCTTTTGGTGCTGGGGGGGGGG
>NW_010137151.1:0-223 GCF_000699245.1 Pterocles gutturalis | reverse complement strand
GTGTCCAGGTCCTGGCGAGGCCGAAGGGCGGCCGTTGATGAGGATGAAGAGGGTCCCAACCGCTGGCGAGGCTGAAGGGCGGCCATGGAGGATGATGAGGATCTTGGCTGGCGGCGAGGCCGAAGGACGGCCGTTGATGAGAATGATGAAGGTCTGTCCAAGGCTGGGTGATGATGAAGACGATGAAGATGATCGGGAAGATGATGAAGGTCTCTCCCAGGGT
>NW_010137150.1:0-792 GCF_000699245.1 Pterocles gutturalis | reverse complement strand
GAAAAGAGAAGATCAAACCTGGGAAAAAAAATCAGTTCCTGACTTGTATTTTCTGTAAAAATTAAATACAACTCAACTCTGAATGTGCTGACATAGGCACTAAAAAATTAATAGGCTGTATACGGCACTGTAAAAACTATTGACATTCTCCATAATATTCCTCCAGAGTTAACTTACAGCCAAGTTCTAATCCATCGTGAAGTCGGTCTAACATTCACTAATAACAGGATCCCATGCAGTAAATTAAGGAATTGGAGAAATAAATGGAGCAGTTCTTTCTTACAGGAGGTTGTACATTTCTGTCCTGAAAGAGAGTAAAGAGTGTGCTGCAGATCAAAGGGATGCCAAGCAAAAGCTTTTGTTACAGAAGATTCTTCTTATATCATGTAAGGGTCATTACCTTAAGCAAAACATTTAAGACAGTTCCCAGTTGATAGAAAAGTAGTGTATGAGAGGTGCTCATCTGGCTGGGTTATAAAGTAAAATCTTCGGAGTCTGTTCAATATTGGCATATCAAATTAAAATTTCTCTGTGTTGTACCCCATCTCTTCCTTCCTTCTGTTCTCGTTTTTGCCCGACGAGTCTAAACTCATGAGCAAGAAATTCCCCAAGCATGTAGAATATAGAGCCTAGAATATGTGAAGACTAAATGTGTGACACCACTAGCCCCCGTTCTGGTGTGTTCAGACTAATACAAAGAGATGGACAATTGGAGCAGAAGTAATTATAGTCCTGAAGCTGAAAAAGTGTTATATTTATCCCACTCTTTTTTCTATCCTAAAGGTCATGAAG
>NW_010137149.1:0-1861 GCF_000699245.1 Pterocles gutturalis | reverse complement strand
TCCCTGAAGGTGTGGGGTGGTTCCCAAGGGTCTAGGGGGTCCCCAAGGGCCCTGGAGGGGTCCAGGGGGGGTCCCCAAAGGTCCGGGGTGGTCCCTAAAGGTCATGGGGGGGTCCCCAAAAACTTGGGGCTGTCCCCAAAGGCCCTGGGGTTGTCCCCAGGATCCAGGGGAGGTTCCCAACAGTTCTGGGGGGGGTCCCAAAGGCCGTGGAGGGGTCCAGGGGTTGTCCCTAAAGGTCCGGGGGGTGTCCCCACACTGAGGGGTCCCCCCGTTTTCGTGCCCCCCAAGATCACGAAGGTGAAGTACGTGGACAAGATCCACATCGGGCACTTTGAGATCGACGCCTGGTACTTCTCCCCCTTCCCCGAGGACTACGGGAAGCAGCCCAAGCTCTGGATCTGCGAGTTCTGCCTCAAGTACATGAAGTTCGAGCGCACCTACCGCCTGCACCTGGTGAGGGGACATCCCTGGGGACACGGGGACATCCTTGGGGACACAGGGACCGAGCACGGGGCAGCCCAAGCCCCAGCTCAGCCTAGAGGATGCGATATCATGGTCCGTTGATGGGTCAGGGACGCGTGTGACAGCCTTGGGGAGAGAGGTGGCATGTTTGTGACAGGCTTGGGGACACGGGTGACACACAGGTGACACGCTGGGGACACGGGACACCAGGAGGGACATGTGGAGGGACACGTAGGGACACGCCAAGCCCCAGCTCAGCCTGGAGGACACGATGTCCCGGTCCATTGGTGGGTCAGGGACGCGTGTGACATCTCTGGGGACACATGTGACATCGTTGGGGACACGGGTGACACCCCTGGGGACATGTGTGACATTCTTGGGGGCACACGACACACGTGTGAGACACAGGGACACGCAGAGCCCCAGGACACAAGCTCTGAGTCCGCGGAGGAGTCAGGGACACTTGTGACACCCTTGGGGACACCTGTGATGCATTGGGGACCCGTGTGACAGCCTTGGGGACACGTGTGACGTCCTTGGTGACCCCTGTGACACCCTTGATAACACATGCGACACCCTTGACACGTGTGGTATCCTTGGGGACACGCGTGACACCCTTGGGGACACCTGTGATATGCTTTGGGATGTGTGATGTCCTTGGGGACACCTGTGACACCCTTGGGGACACCTGTGACACCCTTGATGCCACACGTGACACCCTTGACACGTGTGACATCCTTGGGGACCCATGTGACACCCTTGGGGACACGTGTGATGCGTTGGGGACCCATGACACCCTTGGTGACCTGTGTGACACCCTTGGGGACACGTGTGACATCCTTGGGGACACCTGTGATGCGTTGGGGACCCATGTGACATCCTTGGGGACATGTGTGACACACACAGGGACACGCAGAGCCCCAGGACGCGATCTCTGAGCCCACTGGTGACTCAGGGACACGCGCGACATCCTCGGGGACACCTGTGTCACCTTGGTGACCCGTGTGATGTCATTGGTGACCCATGTGACATCACCGGTGACACACGCGTGACATCACGGGTGACACTGTCGCCGTGTCCCCAGGCCCAGTGCCAGTGGCGCCAGCCCCCCGGCCGCGAGATCTACCGCAAGAACAACATCTCGGTCTACGAGGTGGACGGCAAGGACCACAAGGTGGGTGGGTGACAGCACCGCGGTGACACCGGTGACATCACCGATGATGTCACCGATGACATCATCCCCGGCAGATCTACTGCCAGAACCTCTGCCTGCTGGCCAAGCTCTTCCTGGACCACAAGACGCTCTACTTCGACGTCGAGCCTTTCGTCTTCTACCTGCTCACCGAGGTGGACCGCGGCGGCGCCCACATCGTCGGGTACTTCTCCAAGGTGACACCCG
>NW_010137148.1:71015-95567 GCF_000699245.1 Pterocles gutturalis | reverse complement strand
TCTATGATTCTATGATTCTATGAAACTGGCCAGTTTACCCAAAAGATAACAGATCAGACTCCAGTGGCTCCACCACTGTTACTGTCCCAAGGGTTAGGACATACAGGATACTGCATGGAGTTCCTCAGATCTTAATACCTTCACTCTGAGTTGGAAATGTGTCCCTTCTCCTGGCTGTGTGGTCCTCCATGATCAAAAAGGAGGAGCAGAACAGCTTCTTTACATAGGCACTTTGTGTTCAGGGTCACAAATGACAGACAGGCATGTTACTCTCTGGAAAGACCATGCCATTTACTTCCTTTCATGTTTTTAGGCATCTCTCCCTCTGTCCTCTATAACAAGACAACCCTACCTGTCTCTGATTTAGACATGATCAAATCAGCATCCTAACACCTAGCACTTTCCAAGGGAGGATTTCAGAGGACCATATCGATGATGGCAGTGGGTATTTTCTTAATATTTGTGAAGAGAGATTTACAACCTGCAGTGCTTGAGAAGTAGCCCTGTAAGGATGTTATCCCAGATCACCCTCGTCACTGCATCTCCTCTGGCTCCGATTTCCAGCACCCATGCTGAATGAAGAGCCAAGGTAGGGGCCCAACGTATTTCTCAAAATACACTCAAAGTCCCGTTGTTTGACTCCATACCGAATTTCACAAATTAGTGCCTTTGAACATTATCCAGCAACATGCAGGGATCAGATGTGAAACTGTACTGACTTTTCAAGCCTTGGCCTGCACTGGCCAGCCCTGGGCTTGGCTTGTGCCAGGCTCTGCAGGTTTTGCCCCTGCCCCACACACCTGCAAGGTGGCAGGGGGCTGCAGGCAGACCTGAACTTGGGTACAAGCAAGGAGGAATTTTAGCAAGTGTTCTCCAATATAAGCCAGTTCTCTCGTGTTTTCTTTATTTACCAGTCTTAAAGTGGGATGTTTCACTTCTCTTTTATTATCTGTTGGCTCATTTCCAGGCTGGACAAAGCAAAGAGGGGCTGTACACCTTCCACTAGCACTGCCTGGGCCCTATGGCAGGGAAGAGGCCCTGCTGCCCCTGCTCACATGCTGCTTCTTTCAGTAGAATGGTGCTGGGAACAAAAAAAATAATGTTTGAAAGAGGGAATTGGAATGAGCAAAAAGTTTTTCATTTGAAGTTTATAAATCACTAGATAAACCAAATCAAACAGTGAGCTGTGCAGATAGCCCCAGGTATAGAGTATGTGGTACGACAGACTTCTTGTTATCTCTTTTCTGACTGTCTTGTCACCCTTCAGGCAATAATATAACCAAGCTCTGGGTGAACACTATAACTCCAGGTAAGCTCAAAGATAAGCTGAGAAGCTTTCGCCTTTTAAACCTCTTTAAGGTCCTCATGCATTAACAGGAGATTTACATAGACCAAAATTTACAAAAACAATCACTTATGAAAATGTTCTCTTTCATTTGGGTGCCAAAATTTGATTTCTCTCTGAAACCAAAGCTGTTGCATTGGCATATAACACTATGTCTGCCACTTCCTTCCCCTGGTGACAGCACAGTCTGCTCCTGCAAGCACAGAACCCTGAAGTTGTGTTTTGGGAAATGTGTCTGTGTGTAGCCTGTAGACTTTGCTTTGTCAAAGAGTATTAAAGTATATGGGGTTTAATACTTTCCTTGGTTTAACATTAAACCAGGCATTTCTTCACTTTAAAAAGCTGCCATTTTGACCCTTACCATTATATTAGAAAGCAATGACAGGCTCAGCTGTTTGCAGGAGTTGTTTGCCTTCTACAAACTCAGATTAGCTATTCCAGTAACACACTGTTATTGTACACTATTATAACCGTTAACCAGTGACTCATCAACGTGATGAAACTTTGTACTCTGAAGAAACTAGAGCACTCAGTAGATCCAGTGCCTGCTACCTCAAAAGTTTTTGGACCAGCATTTGTCCCTGAATTACAGAGGACATAAACCATCCTGAAATTCATGCATCATTGCCATCAGTTACTGAGTCCTTGGAATATCTACTGATGCTTTGACAAGATATAAAACTTTTTTGCAGTTTTCTTTTAGTATTTTTCAGGGGAACAGCTTTGAATTGGTCACTTGCAGACTTTAATGACTGAAGTGTCTTACTAAGGAAGATCCATAAAGACCAAGTTTCTGGGTTAGGAAGTACGTGGTGTTTTCACTTCTGGAGGAAGGCTAGGGAGGCCTGTGTGTCTGCTGAGCCCGCCCTCTCTTGCTACACAGAGCCGTTGGTGCTTCCAAACTGTGGGCCTGGCATGTTCTACAGGTGTCCCAAAAGCCCTGGTCCCTCAATCATCTTTATAGGGGAGGCATGTTGGATGGTGCAGTGGATCCCACCTACTCATATTTTTCCAGTGGAAGTAGTGTGATATAGTTCAGGGACTGGAGGGGCAATGGTATGTGTTTAAGTCTTATCTCAATGAACATCCCGTTCTCAGCCAGAGAATGGACCTTAATGGAAGAGGTGGGAAACATTCCCACATCCCAGGTTAGATATTATAAAATATCAGATTTATAAAGCAGAAGGAGAATAACATTTCTACGTTTGAGCAATGCACAGTTCATTTGTCCAGTAACTGAAGGACTGGTTGTCTAAGCTAATGGATAATCTGAGCTGCTGTGTTTCTGAGCTTAAAAATGTTACTAATGAACATTAGCCATGACAGTGACTAATGTTTTTGGTTGTGCCAATGTTTAGCCAGTCTGAAAAGATGTAGGTTTAATAAATGATCTCCAGGCTTTGAGAATCTGCCCAGTTCTGCAACGAAAGCTCACCAGCACCAGCAAGAGGGACTAATTTATAATATACTTACTGAAGTAAACAAACAACAGAGTAAAACCATTAAAGCAGCAGGACAAAGGCCAGGCAGGGTACAGAAAAGTATTCAGCAGCTTTTGAAAGTTGTCGTTGTCTCCTCCTCTCAGTTGCACTGCGTACACTGTGAGATAACTCTTGCTTTAAATGGAAGGGACTGTTTATAACTTACTGAATCCATAATTTAGAAGAATTTAGACATAAAGCATCATGTATAGCTCAAGTAACATTACCTGAATCACTTGAAATATTGTAATTACCTTCTTTCAGCTGTAAAACTTGGAGTTCAAGATTGCAACCTGAACTCTTCTGAGGAATTAATTTTGTCCAATTAGAGATCTCATTGCTGTCCTTGTGTTGTGAGCAGTTCAATTTGTTCCATTCACTGTTTTTCCCAGTGTTGTCAGCAGGACAATTTACTGCAGCCTGTCAGTGTGTAGTTAATTCATAATGAATTATGGAAAATTCCTGTGAAAGCCTGACCTTTTCCAATGTTTGTATTAGGATTTTCCAGTAACCCTGTTCTCATATATTTTAATGCTCTAAACATAAAGTAGTAATTTCAAATATTGCTTAAGAAATTAACTTTAAAGTCTACCCAGACACATGAAAACTCATCCTTTCAAAAATAATTTCCTGCAGCCAAAAGTAATGCAATGTTATTAACTGAGAGAAACTACTGGAGGGCATAACAGGCTCCTCATTAGGTTTCCGCTAAGGCAAGTAGACTTACTAAAAACATAAGTTGTCTGTTGGTCAGATATACACTGCACAGTGTGTGATCATCATTAACTCAGGTTTCAAAAAGCTAAGAAATGTGTCTCAGCTTTCTCATGCATCCATAAAGATGGATATTTATCTAAACAGTTGTATTAGCAAGATACATTTGCAAAGCATTGTAATTTCTTGACCCAGCCAGGGACAGTGCAAAACTGGAGCAAGAATGAAACAATTTATCCAAGTTTTCCAAATATTACCTGATGTCCGGTATTGGATGGATGACCATATGGTTGGTAGCTCTTACAATATCTTGGCAGCTTTTACGTTCTCAAATCCATATGCTTTACACAATAAAGAGCAGGTTCCAAGAAATGTACAGAGCTCATCAAACCCAAACTCCCACAGCTACTCTACTGTTAGGTGACTTTGGAAAAAAGAGTGACCATGAGTGGGAGTCAGAATTAGTCTAACCCAACTAAAGAAAATTCTGACTTCTGATAATTTTCATCATTTTAATTCTTTTAAAATGGCCAAAGCCAAAGTGAGGGAAAGTTTGATTCTGAACCAGCCAGTTAGCCTGGGAAAGACACCCTCCTACAGGCACTGGCTTACGTGGCTCCTGGTGGGCACAGGGTTGAATATCTCAGCTGGTGAAAGGATACAGTGCTCCGGACACATGGGGTCTAACCTAAAGCCTTATAAATCCAGGGAGAAGCTTTCCAGGCTTTGGATCACTCTTTTGAGATCTAATTCAATGTCAAGTCAAGCTGAATATGTTTCCCAAACAAAAAAACAGAGGAAGGTAAATAACAAAGGAGCTCCTGTATTCTTTCAGGCAAGTAGAAAGGAAGAAGATTTATTTCAGATGCCTCGAAATAATGTCTTGTCCAAAGAATCAGAATGAGTGTGGAAATATATCCGCTTAAAATTATTACAACCACAGCATTCCTTGATTTTCTGACAGCATGGTCAGACAAGCAGCACAGATCCAACCTGTTAGTTACATAGTGACTGCAATGCCATTTAAAATCCTTTGCACTGAAGCTGGTTTAAGTGCACATACTTACAAGGCTTCATAAGGGATTAGAAATTTATCCCTTGGCCACTCTTTTCTTCCAGATAAACGGATGGTCTTTTTTGGCTTTAGGATGCCCTGGTTGAACCATTTGCGCTTCTGACCTTGAGTGTCATGGGACATTCAAAAAGATGCAAATTCAGACCTTAAGAAGAAGCAGAAGTTACAGAGCTAGTAATGGGGCAGGAAGATGTAGAAACCTACAGCACCATCTGCACTGAAGACCTTTGTTGTTTTTAATGTAGCTATGGCAGTGCAACCCTTTGAGGTCAGTGGACCATTCCCTGGTGCCCCTTACTCTGGTAACCTACAAGAGCAGTGTGCAGCATTGAAAGTCTTGTTTTGCTGCTTGGTGAAATACATCTCTATATGAGGTTTGTGTTAATGGTAGCTTCACAAGAAAGCAGGGATGATGCTGTTTTGGTCTTTGGGTTGGGTCATCTCCTACCTTAAGACTCCCTGTCTGTAGAACATGTTTTGTGTTTTGAACTTGCAACAGTTACCTGTTGAATATGGGAGAAGAAAGAAAATGGGAACTCACCTGGTCTACTTCCAGCATTACTCATTTTGCAGTCTAAACAAGATAAAACTTGAACATTACAATAATACAATGAAATAGACCTTCCAAATTGGGCAAGACATGTATGCTTGTGTAGGCAGAGGGATGGATAGAATCATAGAATCATAGAATCATAGAATGTTAGAATGGTTAGGGCTGGAAAGGACCTTAAAGATCATCTAGTTCCAACCCCCCTGCCATGGGCAGGGACACCTCCCACTAGACCAGGTTGCTCAAAGCCTCACCCAGCCTGGCCTTGAACACCTCCAGGGATGGGGCACCCACAGCTTCCCTGGGCAACCTGTTCCAGTGCCTCACCACCCTCACAATATCTAGTCTAAATCTCCCCTCTTCCAATTTAAATCCATTACCCCTCGTCTTGTCACTACAAGCCCTTTTAAAAAGTCCCTCCCCATCTCTTCTATAGGCCCCCTTCAGGTACAGGAAGGCTGCTATAAGGTCACCCCGCAGCCTTCTCTTCTCCAGGCTGAGGTGTCCCAGCCCTCTGACCATCTTCATGACCCTCCTCTGGACCTGCTCCAACATCTTGACATCTTTCCTGCACTGGGGGGCCCAGACCTGGACACAGTACTCCAGGTGGGGCCTCATGAGAGCAGAGTAGAGGGGCAGAACCTGCTGGCCGTGCTCCTCTTGATACAGCCCAGGATCCAGCTGGCCTTCTGGGTACCCCACTGCACCTCCCTCTCGAGAGCTGCAGACTGAGTTCTGATGAACTGTAGTAACACCAATACCAGGGAGAAATAATGTTTGGGGCAAAATGCTGACAGTGATAGCACATGCTGCTTTCCGACATATCTATATGCATAGAGATCTGTTTTCATATTTAGCTACCATTTTAGTGTGCTTTACATCCACAAAATGTGTTCATAATGGAGCTGCATTCTGTTAGATATTATCCATGTGGATGTAAAGTATTTCTGCCTCAAAAGATTTATAAATCAATAATCCTAGTCAAGTTTAAACAGAAGTTATTTAGCAAGTTAAGCCTTTAGAAGTCTGTTTCCCACTTATTCTATAATAACTTCTATTTTTTTTTTTTTTTTTACATTCTGGGAAAGGAATTGCCTGAGATAAAACGAGGCTTGATCAAAACAAGTTACTGACCTGCTTGTCTGATAGCTGTTGGATATATTTAGTTCCCAGTGACCAAGATCTGTTTCACTTGGGACTGAAGTTTAGGAGCTTGCAAGGCTGTGTTCCCATTAGCAGAGCTCCACTAGCTCACAAAGACCTCTTGTGAAAGTCAGACTGCATTATCAAGTTTCACCCTTGTTACCCAAACCACCATCAAATTCATTTGGTTTAGAGACAAGAAAGATCTTGTCTATGGTGGGGAGTGGGAGATTGTTCTGTGAGTAATTTTCAATGGGCTTGATGTCAGGGATATTTTTTTTCTTTTAAGAAACTATGGCATGGTCTTTGTTTTTAGGAAATTCTCTTTGTTATTTGATCTATTTTTTCCTTTACTGAGCTTCATCAAAATGTTTGTACCAATAACACCTGTATGTGAAATGATGGTAAAGCATAATTTTCTGCAGCCTAAGAGTACTTGAAAAATAGATTTGGAATGTACATGTAGATTTTATCATCATAAAACTTAGCAGGTTTTATTGTTGAAATCCTAGAACTATTAAAATCAGTAGCAACTCCTCATGACTTTAACAGGTCCAGATTTTTGTCTTTATAAGGAAGATATTAGTGGTTTCTTCCCTCTATGATCTTTAGAACTAGCTGACACTGCAATTGCAGCACAGATTCTGCAGAGAAGTGCGGAGAACATTAGCAAAGATCAAGGGACAGCTTACTCAACTTCTGGTGAGAAGACATTTTGCTACCAGATGTAGTGTTCATACGCTTTATAAATTTAGTTTGAGAGCTTACTGAATATCGCTTGCTTTAGAAAGATCTAGTGTTAGGTTTTATGAACTCCTGAAACACAGATTTCCTTTAATAAGACTTAGGGTCTGCTTCAGGAGAGGAACAGTGGTCTCTATGACCTTTTATGAGCTTATGACATGTGAGCTTCCCACCAAAGTGGAGATAGTTCAGCTCCTGTCACAGAAATGCAGTCTGGCATATAAAAGTAAGCCAGGTCTGATTTAATCTGTCCTTAATATAGTGGGATACATGGTATGTTAGTTCAGTATTTGTGAACTGGACCACTGAACTATCACTGTAGTGAGGGTGGTGTGGATGCACTGGGGTGAGAATTGCTGCAGCCCTGTGGTGCAGCAGAGTCTTTAAACATTGCAATGGTGTTGCCTCTACTGATGCAGCAAGGAATACAACTTCAGAAACACCACACTACTAAAAGCAATAAATCTCTAAAAAAAAGAGATTAAAAAGCTACGGCTAGGACTGTAGGATCTGATGGCTTATCATATCTACAGAATATTTCCCCTCAGAAGCTGTTTTGGGTGTCTTTTGAAAACAGGTGCTCTGCAGGAATTTTGTTTCCGATGTTAAGAATAAGCACACATTTTATTTTTGAGGTGTTCTGATGTTTCTGCATTTGTTTTTGAATAAAGACAGAAAGTGAGGAGTAAACTGGAAATTAAACAGACACAGTATATAAGCCTTCCTCTCCCACCACACTACAGAAATAGCTGGTTTAAATCATGTTACAAATGATCTTTTAAGACAGATTGTTAATTCAAATGTGCTCTTTCAGCTCTATTAAACTGTCATCTTATCCAGAGTGGGGATAGCCACAAATCAAATGCACAGATTGGAATGACCCTGGTCATTGTGTGGGAGTTTAAAACTCATCAGACTGAGCATTTGTGAACGACCTTTCCCTTTGTGCCAGGTTGCATCGAGCTCTCCAATCAAATACCCACTCACTTCCTAAGCGTCCTTAATCTAGTGCAGGTGAAGCAGTTGTTTACATGCTAAATGCTAAACATATGTGCAAACCTGAATTCTCAGCCTATTGCTAACTGTGCACTGACAAAGCCTGAGCTGCAATGAGCTGGAGCATCGCTAGAGGTCCCAAGAAGACGCCAATGAGACGCGGTGGGGGAAGCGCTTCCCAGTCGGTAGTGTGGGATATTCAGAAAATGTCCCTTTTGTTTTCCTCTTGCCTTTGGCTCCTCAGATAGATCTGTATGTGTTACACTGCTAAATGCGAAACTTGGATTTGTTTCAGAACCTCTGAAATATTTTTTCTGACATTAACAGTATAGATAAATTCTTCATGATGTTCTTCTCATGTTGGCTTTTCAAAGAAGAGCCAATGAGTCACAGGTTTCTGAAGCATCTTGTTCCCGGCATTTTTCTTCTCAGACATTAATTAGAAAACATCAGAACAACAACAGCATTTCCCCTTCTGCTTTTGGAAGAAAACAAAATATGAATCTAATTAGTCTGAATGATTCTGGTATTGAATAATTGTATTGGTCACGGGTTTTATTTTCTCCTTGGTGCTGCATTTTGTAGAGTCAGGTCAAGCTGAAACAATAGGAAGACTGAAGGAAGAAAGTAGCATGTTATCCTGTGAACACTAGTGGTATCATTATCTTCTCTTTGTTTTCAGAAACAACCTAATGAAAAGGCTCCTTCAAAAGCTAAATGCCTTTGTTGAATCCTTTCTCTTTTCCTGAAGCTATTTACCAGCACAAAAGACTTCAGCCTAAGAATCAGCATAAAACCCTGAAGAAGAACAAGGTTCAATGGAACAAATGTTCTGCCAGCCTAGTGCTATAACTGTTAATTTAACATTAATTAACTGTTAACATAACTGTTAATTTCTGCATAGCCATGGGCTGAGGTTTTTGTTTTGCTAAAGGTCAGGATTTGGTACTTTCTGAAGACCTGTTTCTGATCCCTTTATTTAGCACTTACTAGGAGGTGATAAATCAGTGTAATTGAATTTAGAATTACTAGTACAGTTTTAAAGCACTTTGAAAATATTTAGCTTCTCAGCAAATTAACTGAATGACATTTCTGCTTCTCTTTGTGAAATTGTTCCCTGAAATTAAAGGACTGCATTTATTTTATATGATGTCTCTACAGAGTTTGTACTTTTGTTGCTTTTAGACTACCTCTTAAGACAACAGGAGCCCGAGCCTTATATTTTCCATCAAACTCCTGACTACACAGTGAAAATACAAACTTCTACTAGTGGTGAGAGTAGGATCCATGTGCATCTTTTCAGGTGGCAATATTAACAGTCCCTGTAGAGGTGACATTGCAAATTCAAAGCCAGATTTTCAAATTCCGCTGTTGTAACTACACTGTTTGCAGTATGTGTTCTTCTTTCACCCTAATCTACAGTGATGGTGAACAGATGCAATATGCTTCTTGTGATCAGTGACTTCCTGTCCTCAGAGGACCTTGTGAAATTGCCTCTCCTTCCCATTTCCAGATGCTCATTCAGAGGTTCAATTGAATTAGGTTTTGAAAACATTGTCTAAACATTATCTCTTTTTTTTTTTTCCCCTGTGATTATGCTATTCTTACTTTTATGAGAAGGGCTTGCTGACGTCTCTCTGATCTGTGCACAGGCCATTGATGCCTAGGACTGGGATGGCACCACACCCAAGTTATCTTTGAAATCTACTCAATATTTTTGCAGCCAAATTGGTCATAAATGATATAGAAATGTAGAATTTATGAGACCCTCTTTTTTGCTTCAGGCAGCTTCATCTTACCATATTTCTCAGGGTATTCAGTTCTTGCTTATCTAATAGATATCTGTGTGCTGAAGCTTTGGTGTCATCTTAGTAGCAGTAGATCTAAGACATATACCTTTGGGTTGTCCCATGGTCTGTTTCACACAGTGGCTTGGAGAAAGTGCCAGCAGCAGCACTGAATGGTTTGTCCACTGGTAAGAATGCCATCAGCTATCAGTTTTCTAAGTTTCTTGTCCACAGTTTTCCAGAGAAAGTTTGAGATGTGGGTCACAAAAATTGTCTTTTTTGACAGGCTTCCGCTTGATATTCTTCAAATGTGGAGAAGTACAAAGGTTTCTGTTTCTCTTTCTCAAAATATTTCCATGGATCATGTTCTGTTTAAAATTGTATGCATCTTGTTATATGCATGAGCAGCCTCTCCTGAGATGTGAAACTTGTGACCTACTTTGAAAACGGCACTAGTGCAAAGTTTCCCAACTTCTGGTGAACTCTCTTTCTCATTATCTGCAGCAATTTCTTGCAGTAGGTTGGACTCTGCTTTGAATGTGACCTCCTGCCCATAGTAACTCTTGCTGTCATCCATATTTATGTTGACAAGCTTCCACTTTATGCCAACATTTCTGCAAGGACAACTGAAGAACCATACTGAATCATGTCAAGTCAGCGTAATCCTTTCTCAATTAAAGAGATTTATTTTGATAACCTAGAGCTCTGGACTCTGTGGAGCATCTGGATGACTGGACCCCTGTTCCTTTGGCCTTTGGTAGCTGGCAGCAGATGATTTCACAAATCTGATACAGAGTTGATCTCATATATCTTACTCTTTTTTTGTGTTCAAGGTTGGAATTTTATGTTCAAGGTTGGAATTTCTTTGTAGTACTTTGCACTCTCATTAAAATCTTCTCTCCATTTTTCTGTCATGTGCAAACTGTCAGTGTACTGCTTGAAACAGTGTGATGCTGGCTTCTACTGCCCTTATTATAACAATGTGCCCACTAAAACAGATGTCTCTCTCCCTTCTCTTAAAAGGATTAAAGTCTGCCTGCCTACCTGCCTGCTTAGATGCTTAAGTGACTGGATGGGTATTCCCGTAAGCGCAAATAAACCATATCGGGGATATAGAAGAGTGTGAATGGGGCAAGAGGAAACCTGGGAAGAGGTTTAACAGAATACAGGGAGACTGAGGGGAGAAGGGATGTGAACAGTTATGAGTGGACCAAGGATGAGTAAGCAGAGAGCTTGGAGGTGTGGTGTGGGAATATAATCAAAGGAAGAGAGAGGGATGAGGGGCTAGTCCAAAATGGAGAGATTTTTTGGTGAAAAGGAGGGCCAGAGTAGGTGCAAATCAGCAGAAGTGAGGGAAAGGAAGGGCCCTTAGAGGATGAGTTATGTTGGAGAAGGCTTCCACTCAGGACATGAGGCTGGGTGACTCCTAACAGAATGGGATGGGGAGAGGGTGGAAGGAATCAGCTGAGTACACAGGCAGGAGGAAGAACATCCCCTTTGTTTCTGTCCTGTCTGGACAGGAGATCGTACTGAGTCTCTGTCTCCTCAGCCAGGTAGAGGAGGAAGAGGGCACCTGTGTGCATGTGTTATCTGCATATCTAGACCTAGAATTTGACTATAATATGATCTTACAGTGCAGAAGGGGGTGCCTTTTATTTTAAAAGTTTGCTGTTAAAAACACATGGTATGATGTGATGATTTTATGATTCCATAAGAAGATAGCAGCTGCAGCCTTGTTTACTTCACAGTGCTTGTATCTTGATGTGCATCTGTGGGAGAAATACAAGTTGCACCTACATACCCTTTATGAGTTTACATTAAATTAAATTCATTAGGATCTCCAAAGCTGATTAGTGAGATTCTACCGTGCTTAACAGGGCTTTATAACTTGGGCCCCCAAACACATGATCACATTAGATAAGATCTCTTGATTAGACTTGGCCTTCAGTTTAATCACAGGCTCCTTAGAGAGAAATAGCTGTAGTTGAAGAGTTTAATTTGATACTGAGAATATAGTCTGAAGCAGGCCCTTATGATAAAAATTCTATGTGTACCGTAAATTTTATCATCTCTAATAAAGTATAATAATAATAATAAAATATTATGAACTCAGGCTACAGTTGCTTATATCCACCTCAACACAAAATTATTACGTTTTTCTAGATAATGATTTCTTCTGCAAAACTTTCTCTCAATGAAATGTAGGGGAGATCATAATTATCTGCTTTGCATAAATAGTGTAGGTTTCATGACACTCGTGTTATTTCAAGTTTTAGGGACAGTAAAGAATTGTTCAAATACCCTCCTAGACAAGGATTAGCCTATTTGTGGAACAGGATGAAGCTGGAGTGTTTGGAAATATTTTTTCCTATGTATGCTTATAAGTTATATATGTAACAAAAAATTACAGAAATCTATTGTTTCCAGCAGTCATGCCATAAAATGTTTTGCATCCCATCACCTGGAGTGCACAAATGTTTTCAGTTTAACATATATTTTATGAAAGGTCTCATTTTCTGTTCAGAAAATGGGTTATTCGCAACATCGCAATGAATAAATCCAGACTAAATATATCTCCTAATATATATAGTTAGGTGTTTGTAAAGTTCACCTTTTAAATTAATGGTTCATAATTTGTTTCAGGAAGTAGAGTGTTAAATATTAGAGATATTGTGTCTACAGACATATCTGGGACCACTTTTTTTTTTTGAGTTTTCTTCAAGAATTATGAAATCCTTATAGGTTCAGTTGTGTAAGGAATTGACATTTTGTCCTGCAAAGCAAATCAGAAACCCAGAGGAAACTGTGCTTCTGTTACTTCTTCAAAGTTTCATTTGATTTACAAAACAACACTTCAGTTGTCATCCAGTTAAACAAGACTTATGTTTGGTTTGCGTTTGCCTCTTTAAAATTTACATATAGATAGAATTCTAAAGAAAAAATGATATTGAAAAGATAAATACAGCCAAGACTTCTGAAAGTTTCTGCATCAAATGGTTCAAGCTTTTTGCTTTTACTGGCTAAAAATCAGAGAACTTTAGAATAATTTACCAATACAGATGCATTTTTTTGGTGTGGGAAAATAGTTATTCTGCTTATTTGAGAAGAAACACCTATACAGAGTAGTTTAGGTTTGGAGTGAAGAAGTGTTTGTATGCTTGTACATCTATAGTTCTATAGCACCAAATGAGTTTTAATGTTGTCTCTAGCCCGGAAGCTGTCTATTAGCATTAGCACACCACTGAGCTCCAGCTCCTAGGGCTGCTGAATGAACAGGATGTTAAAGCACTAAACTAAGAGATTGAAGCAGTAAAATCCACTTGTGAGCATCATTGTTGTGTCACACACATTAATCCTAAAATAATAGAAACAAAGAAATTCTATGTAGTGTTCCAGCATGAACGTTCTTCACTGGGTAGCTGGTTATCTCATGCTGCTATCTCCACCATATGCTTTCAGTCACATTTTGCAACTATAACTCTGCTGGTTTTCCACAGCTCCCTATTACAGCAGCCCTTCAAGCATGCTGCACAGCTTCAGGTGACTAGCAGTGTATATGTGGGGACAACACAGTGAATGGGTCAGCAGAACGAAATTTGAGGAGTGTTTGGTAGATTAATGCGAGACAACAGACATTTCTAGGGGACAGACTTCAGATCGGTCTTCAGATCTGGGCTGCAGTGAGCAGTGGCCATGTATTTGCTTGAGCTCAAAGATGAGTAAATATGCACTTTTGGGTTGCTTAAATTGTTGCTTTATTTCTTGCCATCCTTACCATGCCACTGCCAGTGCTGGTCTGTTGCTTCTTTCTGGGTTCTTATTTTGGAAGACACGGGTGGAAGGAGCTATTTGCCCACTGTCATCTGAGCGAAAACCAATAAACCAGACCCTGCTTCCCCAGGTGAGACTTAGCGAAGAGTTTCTGTCTGTGACACAAAGGTTACTCATTAAAGACCATGCCTAAGTAGCTGAGCTGACAGGCAAGTCAGAAAAGTGTTAGTGAAGAAAAGCACTGCTGTGTTGAACCATTCAGTCTGAGTGACCAAATTTCCCCAAGAGATGCAAAACAAATTTGTGAAGACACACTGTATCTGACCACACAGCAGTAGTACTGGAGCAGCATTCAATATTGGGAGAGAAAAAAGATAAGGCATTTTTCCATCACAGGACATGGTCGGTTGGGGCTGCGGCCTTTCACCCTGGCATTCTCGGCAAAAGTTGCACTTTGTGTAAGTGGCTCGTAAGGCATGCCAGCTTCAGTAGTTAGGAAACGTGTCTGTGCCCTCTTGCATTGTTAGAAATCAATAACCAGAGCAGTAAACAGACTACGCATTTTTGGCATTTTGGGTAAAGTTGCTTTTAAAATGTTCTTCTGTACTTGAAAGGAGGACATGACTCAGTTAGCAGAGTTACATTATAAATGCTTGCTTGAAAGTGTCCCATAATAGCTCTTTCATTGCAGGCGCTCTGCTCGCAGGGGCTAGGAGGAGTACACCCTGCCATTCAGACCTGTTGCCCTTTTTTCCCATGTTAGAGCAATGCTTTGATGCTGGCATAGAGACAGCTGCAAACTTAGTGTGGCTAAATGCCAGTTTTCTCTGATCAGATTCTTTGCCAGGGTCTTTTGCATATCAGCTCTCAAAACACCCACAGGGAAAGGTCTCTGGAACAACCCAAGATATTAGCAACAGTCACCATGAACCAGTACACTGCTATTGTCACTTTAGAGCACACTAATGAGTTTGCCAAGGATGGAAAGAAGTAACAGCCTTTTTTTTTTTTTTCAGTAATCACATAAAAATACAACTTTAAACTATAAAAAATCTACAGGATCAAAATGAGGCTCCTTAATAAGAACCCTTTGGTGGCCAGTTTCTGACCCAGTACAGCATCTGTGTTGCTGCAGACTGCAAACTCATCTGGCTCTGCCTGTGGAGGAATGAGACTTATCTCCACTTTGCTCTACCAATGTACTTAAAGGCTTAGATTTAGAGGAGCCGAACACTTGAAGCAGGCCCTAAATGGCATTCAGTGGACTTCACATTTGCAGTGACATTTCCCTGCTTTGCAAACCTTATTCTTTTAAATTATCTTTGAATTGTCAGATGACTTTATTGAATTTGTCTCATTAGGAAAATGGTTCTGAAAATTACCTTCAGTGAGAAGACTAGAGATTGTGGTGGAAAGCAATGGGCAAAACAACCATGAAGGAAGATCAATATTACTATGCATTTAAGGTGAAGATTGCTAGGACCTGGAATTGAAGCACATTCTATTTACTGCAAATCAATAGTTATACTAGAGATACCACTAAGAACAGAGCTAAGACAGTGTTCCTTATCTAGGGTAAATCCAACACAATTAGCAAAGTTAAATTAGCATATTTCATTTGAATGGCCAACAATGAATAGAACCAACAAATTATTTCAGAAAATGAAGATAAACATAAATCTGTAATGTAACTGTAGAACCTAATGCGATAAACAAAAAAACACTAATCATAAATTATTAGCAATATGTCACCAGCTGGGAACTGACCTGTCATTGAGTGACCAGGGCTGGTGTGCTGCCCACTGGCACTTCTTCCACCTGGAACTGGGGCTGCTGAGAAGACTGGTGAAAGTCATTCCTGTTTGGCCCCAACCAAGTGGAAGATTTTGACATTTAGTGTGTCACCCACCACAAAACTACTTGTTTTGCCAACAGCTGTTGAAAGGGAAACACAAATCCTCTAAACTCATTTCTTGGTCAGCAAAGGGAAAGATTATTTTGACTGACTTTATTTCCAAGGGTAGTTAGCTAGGCATTCACACTCTGCTATTTTGGACATTAAAAAGCTCCACAGTGCTCTGCTGTTCCATTTAACCTTGCTGTTAACACAATGTATTGTGAATATCCTTCAATATCCTCTGCTCTCTCACTCACTCCACGTTTAATGGAGGCATGAACTCTGCCATATGTAGTTGTCCTTAAAGCCCACCAGAAGGTAGCGTGGACAGAGAACACCAAAACTGGAGTTCCTATATCACTAGAGACTGACTGCCACTTCAGCGTGTTTCAGCTCTCTTCTTGCTGCCTTGTATTTTGAAAGTGGGAACACACCAGCTGTCTGTCAGGAAAATGCTGCAGCTTATGACAGGAATTAATAAAACAGAGAATACTGTGCTGGAGGCACCAACTGAGAACTAGCTAACGCATTTGTCAGGGAAATATTCTGCTTCACATCTAGAAGAGTTATATATGAAGCAGATTGTTTCTCTGTAGATTAAAAAAATAATTTTATGACCAGGAAACTACATTAAAATCAAGTCAATGACAACTTGTGTTAATGAACTTGCATCACTTGGAATAACAGTAAGGATTATTAGCTTTGACCTAGCAAAATGCCAGTTTACATGCCTGCTTTTCTTTTTAGGGAAGTTATTAAATATTTTGCTAAAGACTGTTGTCTACTGCTACTGCAAGTATTCCCTGTTTCACACCCCAAAATGTTGCATTTCATTGGGAGGATAATATTTTAATACATGCCTTCATTCATAGTTTTCAGCTAGATAGTGCCTGTAGCATATTATAAAGCTAAACTGATATGAAAACTGCAAGAAAGATCCATTCCCACAAGAAACATGTATGGTTTTGAGGTTAAAGGCCACAACAGCTAAACAATTTACAACATTTTGCAGTAGGAAACAAGGAAAACTGATTCCACATCAAGCCATTATGAAAAATGCCAAGACTCATTGTTAAAAGCTGTCTTCTGGAATTAGGCTGACAATTTTCTCACTAGTGTTCACATGACTAAAGGGAAGTCCTTTTCTTCCCATTCAGTTCCTCAAATGGTGAGGAATATATGAAACAGAAACACCTGTCACCACCAAAACTAGACGCCCTGAGGAAGTGCCGAGCTGGTTGTGCCTTCCCATGCCATCATGTTTCTGTAAGTAAAGGTCAGAAGCAGCAAGATGTCTTTGAGATTACGTGCTGCATTGAGCTATGAAAACATTTTGTGGTTGCTTAGTGTTGTAACAGAGTTAAGTTATCTCAACTCTTGGCAGCAAGGCTGCATTAGCGCTCCAGTATGAGCTGGTGGCAACAATATCACTAGGACATCTCTCAATACCAGGTCAGCAGGGAGCGTGGTTTAGGCCTAAAGTTCTGACTGCAGAGTAGCCTTACGTGTGCTGGGGTAAGGTATTGCTCTTCAGCTTTGTGGATTCATATCTGTCAGTATCCACCACGCTTCCTCGGTTACCTAGCAGATTTAAGAGTCTTCCTGGCACACAGAGGAACTGTGGTAGAAGGTAGTGAAAACCAACCCCAAACTCCCAACTGCTCACCAAATCTTAAACAAAACAAAAAATTTCCCTTAAAATTGTATGAGAAGGTCCTGTGGACACCGGCACTATTTGCACAGGCTTTTCTCACTAAGGGTCCAGATGAATAATAAGCACCTAGGGTTCGCAGTGATTTTAAAATGTTTTTTAATTTTTTTTTTTTTTTTTTTTGGTGAATGAGAACATTTGAATCATAGAATACTAGGTTGGAAGGGACCTCAAGGATCATCTTGTCCAACCTTTCATGGTAAAAGCATGGTCTAGACAAGATGGCCCAGCACCCTGTCCAGCTGAATCTTAAAAGTGTCTTTGCTTCTAGAGTTTCTTAATATCCATCTCAAGCTCTCCAAGATAGCCATGCAACCCTTCCTTACTGTCACTGTGTTTGTTCAGGTGTTTTCCCACGTGCAAAGACATTTTGCAAGCAGCATATATGCTGCTTAAGAGTATCAATTAATTATTTATTGGTGAGCCAGTCATCATTCAAGTGGGGAAGAGCTGGCTTGTAACGTTTCTTGAAACTGCCTGGTTCTTGCTGTTGCTGAGTTGACATCTGCCAGTGCTCTGCTTTCTTTTCTTTTTATATTGATTCACTGTTTTTTCTCTCAAATACCTGAGCAGTTAACTATTGCCAATTATTATTCAACAATTACATCTCTGAATGTGTTCATCTTGCAGGTTTTTCTTTTATCTTTTTTTTTTAACTTTAGCTCATGTACTTTTTAATGCCTTAACAACAATTTTGCCAATAAAACTAAACTGAGGCTGTACAGCCTGGCTGCATCAAGTTATACTTTGGATAAGAGATGGCTGAACCCTGGGGCCATGGTGTGCTTTGCAGAACTGTTTGCACAGCAATATCTGATGATTAATTTTACAGTCTTCTCTCCGATTTCATGCTTTACCTGAAGAAGTTGCTTATTGGAACCTATCTATTTTTGGTCTGGATAGATCTACAGCATAGAGTTATTCCTTGGGTATGGTATACTCAGCAGTGGTTATATACTTTCAAAATGACGAAGTTCTATAGCTTTTAGCTTTACAGTGAGCCATATAAAAAAGCACGACAAAGAATCATAGAATCACAGAATGGCCTGGGTTGAAAAGGACCTTAAAGATCATCTATTTTCAACCCCCCTGCTGTGGGCAGGGTTGCCAACCACTAGAGCAGGCTGCCCAGGGCCCCATCCAGCCTGGCCTTGAACACCTCCAGGGTGAAGAAGAGTGTTGTTTATTCTGCTGAAGATAACCCTCCATCTTCAAAAGCTGATCTTGAGTTAGAGTTGAAAATATGAAGGAGAGTGGTAGGCTCGTGGCTGCATGATAGTAACACTGATAATGTTGCAAAGGACAAGGAAGTTCTCTTGGGATCAAATAGATCAAAGTGCCAGAGAATCAGAAAAAGCTTAATCCCTGGACACTGCACTGGTAGCTGATGAAGTTTGTCTTGCCCACACTCTCTTCCAGAAGAGACTGGAAGGCTGCCCACTGGTGATAAAAGACATAATAGTCATGGTGGTAGCTATCAGATGGAAGGCAGGTAATGCTGGTGCTATGTGCTTCTGGAAAACTGAAATTAAAATGGATGTATTTGATATATTAAACTTAATAAATCTGACACTACTGAGTCACTAGTGGGCCATTCCAACGACGATGGCTAAGCACCTGCTGAAACTCTGTTAACAGAACTGTGGCCAGTAGACTGAAGGATGGGATCATTCCCCTCTACTTAGTGCTCATGAGGCTACGATATGGAGTATGATATCTGATTTTGCACTCTCCAGTACAAAAGGGATGTCAAGGAACTGTAGAGAGTCTGCAGAATGGCCACTCAGGGAGCTGGTGCATTTGGCACAGAACGGGTCGCTGAATAAAATGAATGTGCCTAGCCTGGAGGTGAGAAAGGTAAGGGGCCTCTAGTTGCTGCCTCCCACTACCTAGAGGGAAGGTGAGAAGACAGAGACAGGCCTCTCTTAGAGGTACACAATGAAATGACAAGAGGCCATGGCAGAAAGTAGTAGCAAGTAAATTTTCCCTGGATATACAGAAAAATGTGTTCACTGTGAGAAATTTGAAGAATTTAAATAGGTTGCAAGAGAGACTTTGGAACTTCCATCCTTAGAGCTTTTCAGACTTTGACTGGACAAGACCCTGCAGAAAATTTACTACTGGAGTTTGTTCAGCTTTGAGTAATAAGTTGGAAGAGAGACCTCCATATATCCCTCCCAACTTAAATTTTTCCTGTGTTTGCTGGTAGATTACATATCTTACCTCAGTGTCTTTTCATTTAGTGTCCTAACTGAGCTGTTGCGCAGGAAGTTAAAAGGCAGCAGATAACTCATAATTCTTCCCAAAACTGGGGAGGGACAATCCAAAATAAAACTCATCCTTCAGACCATCAGACTTATAACAAGTGCTGGACTTATTCCAGTTTTTGAATCCTGCAGTCCAATTCAAGCAACCCATGTATCAGTGCATGCTAGAGTTCTTATAAATTAATATTGGCAATGTAGAACTAGATTATCTAATTAAAGTTTCATTTCAGTCTGATAAATCAGCTTAAAGCCACCTGTGTTACAGAAACACAGATGCTAAATGACTAAAAAAAAATCATTTTTGTCCTAACTTTGATTTAAATCTTTGAACTCTAAACCATCTTCCTCGACTAACATGACTACCAGTTCCGTTGTAAAGCTGGGCATATCTCAGAAGATTTTCAGCAGCTGATTTGAAAAATGTTCCCCATGTACATATTCACTAGGGAATTTTTCTATACCCATGTAGCTTTAAATTAATTTTTGTACTCTGATAAACAGACATTTTTTGGTGGAGATTTGACTGACAGGCCGATTTGACT
Source organism: Pterocles gutturalis (assembly GCF_000699245.1). Classification (NCBI taxonomy): domain Eukaryota; kingdom Metazoa; phylum Chordata; class Aves; order Pterocliformes; family Pteroclidae; genus Pterocles; species Pterocles gutturalis. Next base: position 75,544 of record NW_010137148.1, on the reverse strand, counting down.
GACAGGACATGTCTCAATCTGGAGTGAGGCAAATCCATCAGGGTTCCAGGACAGGATGTTAATACGCATGAATGGTTACTGGATGTGCCTAAGCACCGGGCTCTTCCCTGGCTTTTCAGTGCCTTTGGAAGAGTCTAATACTCTTTTCTAATCACTGCCTCAACTGTTGTTTAAACTAATAGATATTAATATTTACATGTTGGCATCTCAAAGAGAGCATAATTATGACAACATTAATTTTTCCTATTTTATGTGAGCAACCTGAATATGAGAACTCTTACAACATTTTAAAATCATATAATCATGATGTTGCCAATGATATCAAGCTTAGAGTTTTCACTTCTTTTCACATCATCCTGTTTTCTATTTAGGATTCCTCGCCTAATTTGCAGGTGTGATTTTAGCATATGTTGTGAGAAAGGTACTAATTAGAATGACCCAGTCTTCATCACCTAAATATAAAGGTAACATGTTGCTGCAGACTATGTGTTTTGCACCAGTTACCAAGTGCACCAGTGATTTGTTTTGAAACCAGTGATAATTACACATTGATTCTCTAGAAGTCCATGCTTTACAGGTGAGAATAAGATTTTAGCTGCTGTGATGGTTTTGATTTGATGTTCTACAGTCCAGGGAAAATTAACATTGATTTAACAGGACTTTGTATTACACTCAGTGGGAGGGATCTCACCTAAATGTAGAGCTCTGAAATTAATTAGACACATAGTATAAGCTGATCATCTAGGTTCTCTTTCTAGTCAATATGAAGAGAAATGCACTTCCAGAAGCAGATTCAGACATCTGGTTTATATCTCTTTTGTGGGGACAATTCATCACAACAACTGAAAACCTTCTCCTTACATACAATGAACTGTACATTCTTTTATGTTATCCTTTCATTTGGGCATCTGCTTTTGTTTTCATCTTTATCAGCATCACTTCAGAGAGAGAGGGAGAGAAGTTTTCATTGCCATAAACTAATGACAAATTTTGTCCAAAACCTGATTTGTTCACTTGTGGTAGTGCATACCCAAACTGCCTGCTCAGTCCCTTCACTGCACTGAATAGCAGACCCAACCAGACATGATGCTGACACCCTTTACGTACTCATTCTGTGTTCCTCTGTGAGTTTAAATCCATATATAAGCATATTTTCCATGCTTTTTTGTAAATTTTCTAGAAGGACACAGATTGTACTCCAGTGCCTGTCTTTCCTTCCTTCCTGAAAGTAATTTTCATCTCATGTGGGCTGGTGTCTGTCCCTGCTAGGAAGCGTTAGCACTGTCTCCTCTCTATAATGTGTACAGAAGGCTCTGGATGGGTACAGTAACCCCATGTGTATAACACCTACCCAGGGGCAGCTTGTGCTGGAGTCCTGACCGCAGCCTCCTCTCTGGATCCAATGCCTGGCACCACTGCAGTGGTCCTTTATGGTTGTATACAGAGATAATACGGCAGCCTAGTGCGTTAAAGGCTCATTCATAAGCCTTGTGGTTTGCCCCACAGTCTAAGAATTCACTGTGTGGAAAAGAGCAATCAAGCCCACACAGACACAAACTAAATAGAATTGGGAGTCCTGAGGCAGTAATTCCGAACTCAGAAAAACAAGAGAGTAACCAGTGGAAAGTAAACTCACAGGAAGGAATTAATTATGAACAGCAGAGTCAGTGTGGGTTGCTGATGCTACCTTTGCTGGTCATCCTGGCTCACCAGCATGATGAGTCTGTCTAAATGGCTTCAGATATATTTGGCTTGCCTTGTGCCCACAATCAGTCTCTCCAAAAGCATTCTCAGACAGCGTGAGAAAAGCATGACCTGACTCTTGCAGAGCTCAGCTACTCCCAGGAAACTTGAGTGCTCCAAAATCCTACCCTAGCTGGGAGCACTGCTATTGTCTCAGGGCTGAGGGGTGCCAGGAGGACCTGGAGCAATCTAGTGAGGAGTTAATTAAAAGTAAACAAGTTACAGTTTCATCTCATTTGCTGAAGAAGATGGTTAACTCTTTGTTGCAGCAGGCTGACAGTGATTTGCTGTGCTGGGATGAAAGCCCATCCTCTTCAATCATTCCCCAGCGGAGCAAAATTACCGGTGTCAGGAAAACTCATTTTGTGGCATTAATCAGAATGGATTAAAATGGAACAGTTTCTGAGCTGCCCTGTGAGAATAGCTGTGGGACATCAAAGAGAGCCCGTGATCCACAAAACCAGAAGACTGTGTCCTCTGCTTTGAAATATTTTAGTGAGCCAAACATTTATGGGAATGACATGTTAACTGCATTGTGTTTAAAACCACTTTGGTGTTTAATCACTTGTGTCCTATCTCCTCCATTGTAATGTAATCAAGTAAGTAATCATCTGGTGTGTTCAGGTGCTTTTTCTGGAGGAGTTTGAACATCCATTTAAAATCTTGGACTGCTTCTCGATTTTAAGGGTTTGGTAATGAGTCCGCTGAATCCATTAGGAGTAAATCCATTGCTATATATGTTATAGGTGTATGCTGTCCTTTTAAAAAATAATGTTTCCCTGCCTGCTTTGGAAAGTATTTTTCTTCTTCTAAGGAAAGAAAAAAACAGACTGTGTGTAGAACTGTAATATTTTGTAATCCAAAAATATTCTTGCCTTGAAAATCTATTTTAGATAATGTATTTGAATTTGGTACATAGCAACATGTTTGATGAGAGGAAAAAGGCTTTCTCATAAAACCAGAAATCTGGATTATCTATGGAGCTTGGAAAAGGTACACCAACTAGTTTTTCAAAATGGCTTATGCTATTTTTGCTCTTTAAGAAGAATAAACTATGTGCAAGCTGCCACATATAGTAGATATGTGATATGATTTTCAAAGGCAAAGTGAGACAAGTGCTTGTCTGTTCAGATTGTTCTCCACTTTATGTAACATCCCGCATGTACTATAGTCATGTACATGTCATTACTGAGTGGAAAGCATTCATTTCCACGGAAACCCTAGACTCTCTGGCACCTCACTGTGGTCACTACTATATAGTCATGATAAAACTGTCTCTTACCCAAGTTGTCAGAATTGTAGTTCTGTGAAAATGTCAGCTTGATGCTCAGTACCAATCAAAAAAACCCAAAACCAAACACTAAAAAGAAACAGATAAAATGCTAAGAATTGTTAAGAAAGGAATAAAAAGAAGAAAACATTGTGGTGCCATTGAATAAACAAATCCAAGCATCACCTGCACCTTCAGTGCTGTGCCATTGGAAAAGATCCAGAGGCAGGTCACAGGAATGATCAAAATTATGCATCAGCTTCCATGCAAGGAGCAAATAAATTAGGATTATTCAGTCTACAACACCACAAAAATGAAGGGAAAATACAGTAGAAATCTATAAACTCATAAGTGCCATGAGGAGGATGGATAGGAATCTCTTTCTTACATGGTAGGTTTAGAATAAAGAAGTGGTTCTTCACCTATTCCTATCCATCCTCCTCTTTGCCTCTGGATCTTTTACAATTAATTCTAAATTATACAATGGCACCACAATGTTTTGTTCAAGAAGAAACAAGAAAAGTTAGTTCAAGAGAAATCCATGAAGAGCTTTTACATTTGAGGATACAACTTCGGGCTCATGAAGCCCCTGAAGTCTGGAGAGTGTTCTGATGAATTACCACCATGTGCTTGCTGGGTTTTTTATGCTATTTGTTAGACATCTGCTTTTTGCCAGAGACACGATATTGAAATAAATAAATATTTCTCTTGCCCCAGAGCAACTTTTCTTATATAACTTGCATTAAATCACTGTTTAAAATCACAGGAGCTTCAGCATGGAGAACACATGGGTAAGGGGGAATGGGACAGCACGGCTAGGTGGGTGTGGCATGTGATCAGAGCATACATGCTGTTCCAGGCAGTGCCGCTGGGAAGGCTGGAGCATCCTCAGGTCTTTTGGCAAGTTCACACCCATGTAAAAGGCATTTGTTTTCAACAGTGAGTCTGTTATTTAAGTGAGTAGAACGAAGACTGTGTACATGAATGGCAGAACCTAATGTAGCTATTGGTTACTGAATTACTATTTTAAATTTTATAATAAATAATGCACGCTTGAAACTTGTTTGGAAAATTTGCTTACCTCTTTGTATGGCATGACTTCTTTGATTGCAGAATTGCATCCAAAGATCAAATTTGACCCACATATTCTGACATTCAAGGAAATGTCCAACTTGATGCTATGTGTTTGGTGCTTAAGGGGTGCAGGAGATGTGTTTTCAGTCTTTTACTCTAGAGATATGGATCTGCAGTGGCAGAGCAGTAGTTCTGTGATAATCTCACAAAGTTCCAGATAATACTGGAAAGATGTCTGTGAACTCAACAAGATTTGATGTTTTGTTTGGTTTTATTGTCTCCATCCATGTAGGATCTGCCCATAGTATGAAGGAATATATCATGTGGGAGGCAAGAAAAAGGATCTAAAACAACCTTACATTGGGTGATTAAAAAATCCCTTTCCTTTGAACGAGGCCTGAACTTCTAGCTGTACAAGCTTTGGAGACAAATTCAAGCACCA
>NW_010137148.1:39196-70984 GCF_000699245.1 Pterocles gutturalis | reverse complement strand
AGGAATGCCAAACTACACATCTCTACTACTGATTATTGCATTTAGAAATAGACTCTTTGTAGCCCTTGACAGAGTCCCTGGAAGACTTTTGTTTACACTAGAGTGTTTTAGTAAATCAGAAGTTAACTTATGGTCCAGTTCTGTCACATTAACTCACCCTGATCTGTACCTCTCCCTGTAAGTGGCTGGTGTGATCATGGTGGCTGGCAGACTTTGACCCTGAGATTTTTTTTCAATCCAGCCTGACTTCAGGGCTAGACTGTGGTATGTCCTCATGTGAAGCAATGAGAGCAACTCCCTGGACCATTTCCTAACAACTGGGCTGTGCTGCATCCCTAAATCTAAAAAATATTTCCATAGCTCCAAGCAGGGTGGGTGAGTCAGATCCCTTCTGGAACTGTTTCTCTGGAAAGTTGTCACAGTGCTTAGAGACTCATTCATCTGAGGTATCCCATATGCATATGTTATGCCTTTCAAATCATTGCAGAAAATCAGACCTTAATATTAACACCTGTCCCCTATAGCTGACTCTTTGCAAGCTGTGTCTTTATTGTGACATTTTGCATCAGAATACAGAATCAGTGACCTGCATGTGGGAATTGCGTGAATAAAACAGTGGGAGAGCTCCCAGCTTCATCTGAACCAGATTATATATCTAATCAAGTCATATTTAGCTGCAAGCTATCACTTGATTACTGAAACCCCTTCTAGTGTGACGCTAGCAGCTCAGTTTATATAGAAAAGCTGATTACTTCTGTTTCCAGTGCGTTCAGTCAGATCCTTCCTCTGAACATTTATCAATAGTTCAAGAAAAAATAAAATTCAGTCTGTTTTTGTGGGACTGGACTCTCCATCTTATCCTCAGGAAAAAAAAAAAAATGCATTTTAACGGATACGTTTCACACTTCCCCTGCTCTGAGTCAGAATCATCAGAGGAAAGGATGAGTCAGAAAGCCAAAATAATTTTTGAAGAGACGACTACAACTTAAGAGGGATGACTTGTTACTGTAACCCTCCTGGTCAGAGGTGGTTCCCCACAGAGGGGTATGGAAGGGATAAATACCACTCACTGACTTTGGACAGTGCTGGCCCCTACATGCGCATACATGTTGTAGTGGCTGCTGTGACTGTAACTTGTGTAAATGGCCCTGACCCCAAAGCAACATAAAAGAGTGAGCTTTCTTGCTGCTGCTTGGGTTGCTGTGCTGGCAAAGTGCTCTGCAAGAAGCTACCACCCTGCTTAGGGTGGGCTTTGTAGCCTGCGCTGAACTCTGAACCAGCAGTCTTATGGCTGCCAGGATCCAAGGTAGCCCATTTTAGGTGTGTTCCTGCCAGCCCCTGCATCTCAGGGAAGCAGGGCGGCATTTTGCACAAGAGTCTTTGCTACAATAACACTGGGGGAAACGGCACTGGGAGCTGAGTAGACAGGTGCCCTTTGGAGTTAATGTTTTCTGACATTGCTGCATGCTGTAGGGGACAGTGTTCTACATTATGTTTTTTGAAAGACAGTAAAGTTTGATCCTGGAGGAAGCTGAGGCATTGCCCACAAAATAAGAAATTTTCCCACTTCAGCGTAATTTCAACCACGCCAGGCATACATTAACAAATTTGTTAGCAGAAGGGACTGTTCGCTGAACCTGAAGCATAGTCCTAAGTGAGGAAAGATGTCCACATGGCTCTGGAGCTCTCTGAGACAAGAAAAAATAGATATATTTCTCTGCTCTGTTGCAACATTTGTGCATGTGCCATAGAAATAATTTAGTCTGGGATTTGAGTAAGTACTGGCTGCCTAAGTATGCAGAGTGCAGACTGCCATCCACGCTGAGTACCTTGATGGCTGGTAGAATGAAATTTGGCACAAGCAGCTGTGGTTGGTTTGGAGTGGGGACAAGGAACCGTAAGAGGATGCAGGAGAACTCTGCCAGCTTCTGTCTCACTCAGATGTGTGCACTGAAGGTCCACTGTGGATTAGAAAAGATTCACCTAGCCTGACACTCATCTAGCTTAGAGGGGGTCACAAGGAGGAAAGGAGGAACAGAGAAAAGGAGCATGGATACTTCCCAGAACAGTCTCCCATCTGGCACTGATTCATGGCGTAGAGGCTGTCAGAAAGTTGAGCATTCAGTGAAATGTCAAACATCCTGCTACAGCCTAAGGTTTGTCAGAATCTTACCCATGTCCTTTATTATTTCAGAATGCTGCCCACAGGGGACAAAATTTTTTTTCAGGGGAAAAATCTGCTCAATAATTTTTCCTCTGTTCATGTGCTCTGTTATTGCAGGCAGGACTTCAGCCAGAAGAAAGCTGGAGGCAGGAGCAGTGGTGGCTCCCCTGTGCTGTGATCAGCACACGGCTGATGCAGAGCACAGTGAGAGGCAGCCTGCGCTGCTGTAAATCCTTTTTTGGGAAAATACACAAAACTGAGACATGACACTGTGCATGTTTGTGCATGAACAATCATACAACCCTCAATGTCTAAGTGGAAAGTAGCCTGTTTCTCACTTTAGTGGTATGAAGACCTACCTTCTTAAAAGGACAGCCAAGTGTAATTTAATGCAGAGACTTTACTTTCTCTATAACTTGAATTTTTCAGAGGAGAGCTTTCAAGTGGGCACACTCACTTCTCTGGTTTCTGTTGCAAAATGAAATGTAGAAACATCAGCAAGATCTGCAACTTTTGAACAGAAATTATTCCTCTGATGGAAAGCATCACCCCTCATAGTCTAAAAAGTATAGCACATGGATATTGCACTTGCTTTAATAAGAGACAATTAAGACTTCTCAAATTACTTGCAGTTTAAGAGAATTTACAGGGCCAGCCTTAGAAAGTGTGATTGATCTTGCTAACCAAAGATAATAAGTAAATGCTATTTGCAAAAGTGCCTGTATTGAACAAAGTCAGACAAATGATTGATAAGAAAAAATTCTGACAATTTTTCCCCTTACTGTTGAATTGTCTGTGAATTTATTGTATTTCTTCCCTATTCAAAATTTATTTGCTTAGTGATTTCTGAAGATAGCATTTCTTTTATGCTTTGTTACTAAGAAGAATTCGTTGCATCCGTGTTTTCCAGCCTCTTCTGGGTGAGTTTCCCACCCACAGCCTCATCTTCTTCCCTGCCCCCTCCATTCCCAGCAGCACTGTAGGTCTGGGAGATAAAAGAAGGGGGAGGTTTGTACCATAAACCATCTGGCAGCGGTTCTTTTTGTTGTCTTCTGTCACTCTCTTCCCCTCTGCTATTACCTGGGATCTTGGAGGGAGTCTGACAGCGGTGCCTCTGTGCTTCCCATCCTCAGGAGCACAACGCCAACTAGGGGAGGCAGTCCACGGCTCAGGCTCCCTCCTTTGCCCACCCTGGACCCAGCCCTTGCCCAGTGCTTCAGTTGCTGAGGATTCAGTGTGCCTGTGCATGGAGGGATGAAGGGAATATGGAGTATATTTGGGGTTACAGGGGTCCACAGTGCTACCTCTCCTGTGCCGCAGCTTGCAGCTCAGCAGGGAGGTGAGATGCTGTCTCTGTAGCCCAGGTGTGGTGCAGGGAAGCACAGCTGATGCTGTGCCATCATCATTAACATGCCAGAGCTCAACTACGGGAAGAAGTTATACAGCACATGCTCGATCCTTGCCACTTAGGAGTGTTATATTCTATTCTCTAATTCCCAGTCATAACTCTCAAAACTGGGTTTTCTATGAAGTATGGGCTGAAATGCACTTTCTGCAAAGTCCATATTATTCACTTCAGTATCATTGCTTGGACTAATTCCATGGCTACATAAGTAGCTTTTAATTTTAACGCTGGACTGGGTTCCAAAGTCCAAATTCCAAAGATTTTGTTTGTGACTGGCAGGGAGTTATTTCCTGTTCTTTAAAGTAAGGTGCTAATTTTAAAATTAATATTGTGTTTCCTCTCTTCTTCCCTTTGCCTGGCACATTTCCTTGGCTTGTAAACTTTTTATGGTTCAGGGACTCTCTTGCCTTCTGTTTGTTTACTAACACCACTGAGCCCAATCTGGATAGGAATTTTTAAGTGCAGCCATAGTACAAGTATTAGAGTAACGGTCACAGCAAACTAAATTGTTTCAAGAGCTGTAGAAACAAAATATAACAAGAAAACACTGCTTTAACATGTTTACGTGTAAGTAAAAAATGTTGAATAGCTTTTTGCAGGGTTTGTGCAAGTTGAACTCATATATTACATTTCAGATAGACTATGGAGTGAATCAGATAATAGTTGGGAGGGTACCAGCACTGTACTAATTAATTGGGTGGTTATATAGAAAGGAATTACCAACCTCATGAATTTTATACAGTGTGATTGATTCCCTGGCAATTTAATGTGGATTGAAGTCACTGAATAGTCAGCCTCCCAGATGTTTTTTCTCTCTTCTGACTTCTCTATTTAGATATCCTTTATCTCTTCCTTTTTATATGATTTTTTCCATTTACATTTTCAGCAAAGAATTCTTTCCTCCTCGTAACTCCTTTTAATTCATTCCTAAGTTTAAATGACAAATAAAAAATCTCAGATTTGAAAATTCTGGCAAGCTACAGGAGGACTAACAAAACGCAAAGTGCATCATCTCTTCCGCATACTATGAGGCACTGGAAGGAAGCTAACTGCTTATAATCTACCATCAATTTATAAGATGCACATAGGTCACAATTCTGAAAACTTTTATGCTTCTATATGAGTTTATTTGCCTGGGTAATTCCAGTGAAGGAAATGAAAGTATACACAGAAGTACCTCAGAGTAAAACTTTACACACAGACTATGTCTATGTTGGACTTATGCAGGGAGAGGTCATGGGCTCGTGCTCGTGCACAGCTTGTTAAGATGCTCCCCAGTGTGAGTCCAGCACAGACCAGCCAGCACTTGCTCTGCACCCAGGCAGTGTGGATAAAGCCCCTCATGGGAAGCTAGGAAAGCTTAATGGAAAAGCTGTGGATATGGTCAAACCACGCTACTTGCCTTCATGTCAAGAGACCAAACTCTGCCACTGTTTGCTGTATGAGAACAAATGCATACTTAGAGGCCACTACTGTATAAGGGGAGGCTGCAAAGAGCACAAGATCCGTGAAGTTCTCTGCCCATGGTTGGGTCAGATGTCTGTGACAGTTGTTATAGCTCTTGAGTAGTTGAAATGATGCTCTACTTAGGTATATTTTTCAAACATGACTTTATTTTTTCTGAGCTTTCTGGAGCTTCTTGAAGTTGTTCTGCTCTTTGTCCTCATCGCTTCTTGCACATGGGCTTCATGAGGTCCAGAAGTGCCAGGTAGTTCCCTGAGCGTGGCTTCTTCTGTTAATTTTCCAGCTCAAATATAGAGAGCAATCAGGCAGCTTGGTACAGTGCAGATTTTCAGATACATTTTGTGATGCAAGGCAGTTGGGCTGAGCCACAGGGATTAGGTTAGCAGTGACAATTCTGACCCACTTCTCTGGAGAAGAATGGATGAATTGTTCTCTTTCCTGAAACAATTTATGAACTAACTTCTGTTTATGGAGAATGGACCTTGTTCTGTTCCACCTTTCCTGGAAATGTCATAAAGAGTCATATTCACTAATGCTCTTCAATAAATACAAAAAATGAATTCAAGCTTCTTATTACAGGAAGAAGTGCATAGTACACTGGTAGAGTAACAGGATTTATTAATTACCTTCCTGTAATGCATTAAATCCTTACCAGTTTGGAAAATACAGCAGTCATGTCAGATACTGCAAAAATACCATTAAGATTAGGGGTTTTTTATAAAGTTCGTGCAAAATAAACCTGTAAGAAAGACACTTGCAGAAGTAGAGCCTGGAATTGCTCTTCTGAGTGAATAAAGAGCAAAAGTACGTTCTTCAGAGCAGCGAAACACCTGGCTTAATATTTATAGGACCTCAGTTGCTTAGTGTTTGAAAAATATTTGTCTGCAATATCTGTTGTGTTTGTTGCCAAGCAGTCTCAAAAAACAGTTTGATGCTGATACTGATGTAGTTTTTGATACCGGTTTTGGTATCAATACATGCTTTGGAACAGGCTGTAGTCCCCGAGGAAGTAAGGTCATTTCCAGGTACTTTGGAAGATCTCTATCAGCTGCTCTGGCTGCACAAACTGAAGAAGAATCTGAACCTTTTTGAAGTACTTCTCTGAAAGAAGAGTGAGCCATCAGCCTTGTTTTACTCCTCTTCGGTAGTGAATGAGCTTATTGCACTCTTGAAAGGCCAATACAGGCAGAAGTATTATAAGGAGCTCATATATCCTCTCACAACTTCGTATCTCGGTGTTGTTCCCTTTTGATATCAACAGGAGTACAGAAGTCTTCCTAGGGAAAAAAAAAGGTTATGGGATTATGGTTGCATGAATATCTAGGAAGGAAATTAAAAGAAAAGGAGAAATGGATGCTACAATTGGCAATGATATTTCTGAGAAGTGGTAATATGAAGGAAAAGGTGGTATTTTAGCATAGCATACCATAAGATAAAAAAGAACAATGATTTGAAATAAATTATTTTGGGCTAATAAGGATGTCTTAACTATAATTTTGTTCTGTTTTATTTAATTTGCACTACTTCCTACAGAACAGAAAGCATTTGCATGTCTTAGTGGTGTCTTTGACATGACTGACGTATTTCGTATATGGGGAATTTTCTTTTCATTCTCTTCCCTGATAATCAGTCAGTGGTGGCAAAGACATTGTAATTTCTATTCTTTTAGTGAAATTGTCACATAAAATACAACAGGGGAAATATAACTTGGTGTAGGAAACTCCATAGTCTTTGAAATTTCAGAACTCCATTTTTTTACAGAAGACAAGCTCTTTAATATCTGGGATGTTAGTACATGCCCAGTTTACAGAGCAGACACCAAAACTTTCAAACTCAGTAAATATTTCAGTTTTCCTGTTGTCTCTCTCCCAGTCCTAAATTCTTAATTCCACTAACATCTCACGTCCATTACTATTTCTTCTGGATGTTCTGGTTGACTTTTCTTATTGAGTAAATGCACTGGTGTAAGGATATTATCTATTCAAGAACCCTGTCTTTATCAAAGTATTAGTAACTTTGATAAAGCAACTTTTATAACTGGTCCTTTGTAGTTTGCAAGTACGTAGAAAAGGACACAGCGCTCAAAACCGTGAGCTTGAAACCCCAATACAGGCAAAATTACGCACTGTGTTCTCATGCAAAGAAAGGAAAAATATGTGACCCTGATGGAGCAAAATATTTTGGCATGCATCTAACTCTAAACATGTGAATAATCCCATTGCATGCCATAGATTTACTCTTGCAGGGATATGCCTGTTAAGACAGGATAGAATAATAGGCTATGCCACTATATACCGAAGAGGATACCAGTACTGCAGCAAATATGCATAAGCCACCCATCAGGGTGACTCACAGAAGACCCCACTATGAAGCAGCTCCTCAGACTGTCTCAAAACTAAACGTAGACAGCCAATGATAATTTATAATAGAAATACATAATTTCTTTCCTTTTCTATGGAAGGCTTTTGGTTTTGCTGGAAAACTCTGACATTTCATGCAATTGCTTGAGGCTTTGGTGTGTTATACCTTCATTCTGCATGAGCTGGAAGAACAGGACAGGATCTACATATGAGTTTCCCACAGGGATACCTGGATTTTAAAGAAATGCTAAGCAACGCCACAGACAAAACAACAGCTTTAGTGTTGACTAAGGAGATTAAAAAGTACATCCTCTGTGACTACCAAAGGAACTTGAAATTTGGTAAGCTCTTACTCTGTCCACCTTAGACCATTTCCTTATCGAATATTCCAGATAATACAAGCAGTCCACTGGCAGTTTTATTACTGATGTGGTATAAGGCAGGTTAGAAAACACAATATTCACAAAGATAATTGTTAAAGAGGTGTATGGTCCACTTCACCTTTCCACCATTGCTGAGGATATACTGGGAAACCAGTATCTTAGCAATACATAAAAAGGTACATAAACTCATATATTTTGTTTCCCAGGCTGTGACAAGTGGCTCAAATGTCTATTGCCAAAATAAAAGTGGATGAACTCTACTCACCTTTGACTGCACAACTGCTTTTGGCAGGAACTCTGGAAAATTTTAATGGAAAAAGGCTAGCATAGCTGCAGGCTCCAGAGGTGAATGTCTGTCTGTTCTTTCTGTAGATAACTGAAAATGTGTCCCCAAGATGACAGACTTTTCTTGAGTATTGTTATTATAGTTTGCTTAAGCGGAGAAGTAAAATAATGGCCATTAACATACATAGGCTATATCATCTAGGGAAACAGATCCCACATTTTGGGTTCCTGCCTCTTCAAAATTAATATTCCACAAATGTGAGACGGTGACTTTCACCAGGAAGTGAACTCAGTTATAATCTTAAGATATAGCTATCCTTTTTTTTTTTTTTAAATAAGTTTCCATGGAAAAACACAGATTTTGAAAATGTTAAAAAAGAAGAGAAAACAAGATTTCAGGGAGCAAACTACATGAAAGAAAATGAGTTTTAATGAAGTTAGTTGATTTAATTAGTTTTAATGATTCATAAAATCAGGAGTTTGTTTTCAATTTAGAAACAAGGATGAAAGGCTATTCAAGGACTTACAGGTGATGATACTTCTCTCACCTGCTATTAAACTTGTAAACAACCTTTTCATACTTCCAGCTGGGGCACTAAAATATGTTTATAATGCAGATGAGAGTTTCTTTTGGCAAGTTATAGCAGCAGTGCAGAGAAAACACAAATATGTCATTACTACTCAAAAAGACATAATATATGAGGTTTAGGAGTATTGTTTTGAGCTGTGCTTTTCACTCAGTTTTACAATGAAGGTTTCATCCAGCAGGGAGCTGTAGTTCAATCATTAATCAGGTGCATTTTAATCATCCTAATGTATTTGAATTTGCATATATAAGCAGTAATCAGCAATAGAAAAGCATCAGAAGTGTAAATGAAGTTTTGGAATGTTTTTCTGGGAGAATGTTCAGAGATCAAGCTACAGTACTCCTTATGCAGTTATATTTTTGAGGGGCCTTGCAAACCTTTTGAGCCCTGTCTGCTGCTAATAGACACCCTGGTGGAGTATTTTGCTCTCAAGGCCCAGAACTGCTTTTTTTCTCAGTGCTTTTATGCCATTAAAGTTCTTGCCCTTGACAGTCCTTGAGTGAACATAATCCAAGACACACCACACTTTCTGACAGCCTCTTTTAACAAGCATTCCAATGCATTTTTCATACTTCATCCCTCATGCAGCCTTAATCATCTTCCCTTGAAAGAGAAACGATACTGCTCACCTACGGTATTTCTAAGTATACACATCTTTGTTTAAGGTCTCACTTTTTTAGTTTGACAGTGAATTTCTAAGGAGGTAATTGAGTTCTAGTTATGTAACTTTTCTGTTTGTTTTTTTGTTTTTGTTTTTGTTTTTTTTAGGAGGCTTGGTTTGGGGTTTTTTTGGGAGTTTTGCAGTCACAGAACTTTTAGATATTTTTAGGAGATTTGTTTTTGTGGGAATTTTGCAGGCTATCTACCAGTCCAGCTATGCAGTTATAATGATATAGTGTTACAAAAAGTACCCTAACAATGTGTTTGAAAGCTACATGGAGTCAATTGATTCTATTAATAAAATGAGTAAATGCAATGTTTCATAAGGAAACGGCATCAGAAATGATGTTATAAAGATCTGCCTGGTATCAGCTAAGCTTTAGTTTTATTGTTGTATCAGACGGAGCGGTACTCAGACGTGTAGCATTCACATGCCACGTTGTTCTCACAGTATAGTACCACGCACAAATTTAAATATACAGTTTATACACAGTGCTGACTCTCAGGGCTTTGCACTGTCGTTCCAAGAGCAACTATCAAGACCTGTTGCTGCCTGATGAAAGAAGTGGTCCCTTCCTGCCTCCTTGGCTGCTTGTTTCCGCTGCAGGTTTGTCTACCCACTGAGCTATCACAAGTCCCACTGGCCTTACAGTGAACTGGACTGGTGAAGTGCTCCAGGTAAAATTAACCTATCCAAAAAGCTCTTTGGGAGCAGCTACCATGAATTGAGTGAATGAAGTGACTAATCTTATTTGACTCACCCTATTAAGCACAGTAGACGTGGTCATTTCTAGAGGAGCTCTTGCAGCTCTGATAGTTGAATCGTGACATTACGCACAGAAGGACTAATGTAAAAGCACAGCCGTTGGCCCCTGTTACAGCTGTGTGCACCAGGGCCGTAACAGGAGGAAAGGGGACCAGGTGAGCCATCTCCTGAGCAAGTGCCACTGGAAACACTATGTTCGTCAACACAGAGGCCCTCACCATGCTCACTCCCACGTGATGCTACTTGCGTGCCAAGCAGCACAGCTCAGTGAATGGCACTTGCTGCACTGGTTCAACAAGGATAACTTCCCTCACTTTTATTCAAGCACTGTTAAGCTGCACAGGAGGAAGGACGAGCCAGGCTTTGGCTTTTCTCCATTCCAGCATAATCACTTTGAGTCCTGCAGCAATCCTCTGAGGTGTGGTGACCCCACTGTCTTCCACGCCGCAGGCACACTGACAGCGATGTGCCACCAGCGCTGGCTCTGCCAGGACAGGGAAGGGGCTTGGTTCACACATGCTTCCTCAGACACATTTGTTATGATGGTCTAACACGTTTCTCCAGGGCTTCTGCCAACAGTAGCTCTTTCCTAGCTACAGCTAGGCTTGGGATTCAGGGAACAGGCAATAAGTACAGTTTAAATTGTTTCTACTTATTTCCTGAGAACTGAGCTTCTCTTGCTTCCAGCAGTGCTCCCTGCTAGAAGAGGTGCCAGCTGAAATTGCAAATGTCTTCCCTACGGCTGAAAAAGTAAAAGAAATCATTGTGTCTCAGTATTGTCTTTCTGCTTCTTAGGAACATGAGAACTTTTCAGGGCTGGAAGACCACCAAGTCTAAGCCTTATGGTATCCCAGCACGTGTATCTGCATGAACTGGATCCCTCAGTCAGTTTTGTGTGCGTGTGTTGGTCCTGTAAACCTGCCTGCCCTCTCACCTGTACTATTTTGAGGAAAGCCTGCCCTTTCGCCTAAGGGCACTGGCTTTGGATGGAGCAATCCTCCTGCTTGGTCATGGGCTGGACTGAGAGAGAACCACATCCCAGACAACTCTTGCAGGGCGTCTTCTTGTGAGTAGCCATGGCCCTGTGGTGTGGAAAGGGCCCATAGCCCTTCCCATCACAGCCACACAGGGAGGCATGAGCACACAGCCCTGAGTCTAGGAGTTCCTCTCCTGTTTTCATAGCTGTGTGCCCTGGAAATGCAGGGTTTACATAGCCCTATCATATCCACTGAGTTCAGAGGCAGTGACTACCTCTTGCTTCATACTGAATATGATGTCTTTCCACCATACTTGTAACTTGCTGCTGCTGTGAATTTCAGCAACCTTACTTTACTCCCCTGGAATGAATAATAAAAGCAATCAGTCTCCATTAACAGACAGCGTTTCAACATCCTGACATTTATGAGCTCACAGTAGGAGTTTAATTAATTAAGGATGATTCTGCATTCTTCACAAGGAAGATTGTCTTTTTTGTTTACATTGTCATAAACAGTCTTGTATGTTGGAACACTTTGGAAAATACCAAGGAAATATGCTTCCCTCCCACTTTGAAAATATTCTCCTTCAGCATTTTTGTGTGTTGTTTTCATTATCTTTGCCTCCAGTAAAAACCCTAAGATAGGCACGATTTCTCAAGGAGAAGGCTTCTGTACAAACAGATTTCAGTGCATGTTAACAGATTTAACAGAAGATTAAAGACAACGAGATTAATAGGAAGTACAAAAATAAAAAGTAAGGCTAAATCAATTCTGCCAGTATTCTTAGGTCTGAGTTTTTGTTTCCCTCACAACAAAAGTATATCTCCCAATGTGTTGCATCCTGGCAGATAACTTCAGTTTTAAGAAGTATCCCAGTGTAAAAAAAAATCTTGTGCAATGTAAAACATTGCTGCCTTTGAGATTCTGTTTTAAAAATGTGGAGTGATAATGAAAAGTATGTATCGCAGTTGAGAACAGCTCTGTAGGTGTGAGCAGGACAAAAACATCTCGTGACAGGAGAGAAAGAACAAGCAAGAATTCAGATTCTAAGATTGTGGATTTGGGCCCAGGACCCCTCTGACCCTGACCATCACAGCACTGGAGCAGAGCAGGAGCAAGCACAGCCCAGATGGCCTTTGCAGATCCAGCCTGACGCACAAAGCCTTACCTCTTCCTGCTCAGTGCAGCAGAGAGAAATTCTCCAGGCAAACACACAGCAAAGCTGTGGAGCCCTGTTGGGTGGTATTTTTCGTCTACCTGCCGTTGTTTGCAACACATGTAACTCCTGCATTCAGCGCCTGATTAATCCAGTGTTTGCGGGACAGTGCTAGGCAGTGAAGTGCAGAATGCTATCGATTTTCAATCAATTTAGAAAAAAAGAAAGAACCCTGAGAACTGGAAGCACAACTTCCATTTTTTTATCAGTCACAACTTCATCCATATGAAGTGTACATATGTAATGGGTGTACAGAAATCAGAGAAATACGAAGTGACAACTTCTAACATAAAAAGTCCACCTCTGCCCACTGTGTCTCTGTCTACTGTCCCAAAAGCTTGATACTTGCAAAGATGCAAGGCTGGCACAGAGGGGCATTGCAGGAACACAGGCAACATCTGCTGTGTGCCAGGAGCACGTCTCAGGAGCACAGCAGAGATAAATGAGAGTGCCCTGAGCGCCATGCTGGCAGGAGGGCTGCTCCCAGACCTGCGTGAGCACATTTGAAACTGGCTTAGACATGTGTGAGCAGCTTTACAGTCAGTGCAACTGCACTGTTACCAGTGTTAAGCTGAGGCATGCAGCTTGGTTTTACAGGCCTGAAATTTTTGATACTGCAGACTCTGTGTGCCCCTGGGACCTGGGGCCAGAAGGAGAGAGAGCAAGAATGCGACCTGGAGGTCCAGTAGTATAGCACTTGCCTCAGGAAGAGGTTTTGGGTTCCTTTCCCTACCCTCAACATTATTTTTGTTTTTTACATCTTGAGCATCCCAAGTAAGTTATAGCCCATCCCAAGCAACGGACCCAAGCTTCTGGCATGTGGCAATGAGACACCCTCAGACCTGCTCTCCTCCAGGTCCCGTGGCTCCTGAGGTCCCAGTACAGCAGCCCAGTTGCGTTAGGAGGATCCTCCTACCTCCCTCTTCTGTAGCCTCATGGTTATGAAGCTTGTGTAGGAGATACAAGATGTGAGTGTGAATTCTACTTGGCCGGGGGATGCAAACGCTATCTTGGATAATTAAGGTGAAACTGGTTTCAGGAAACAGGTTACCTGATCCAACACATGAACACCACTGTGAGGCACAAGACCACCCACTTCCACTACTGACTTTTGGACAAACCTGGCAGTCACTGGGCAGTTTATGAACCCGTAAACTCACTAATCTGTGAGAGATGAGATGAGATGAGATGAGATGAGATGAGATGCGACACCCCAGATAACTCCCTGCTGGATAAATGAATTAAATTGTCTGGCAGACAGGTCTGAGAAGTGGAAGGAGTGGAAAGGGCCACCATTCATCTGGAAGAGGGTGAAGACCTTCCCTTTCAGCAACAGTGGGTCATTAGATTAGCCCCACAGACAAGTCTCACATTTCTGAGACATCCAGCAGCCACAAATGAGCCACCACTGTCATCTGGAAAACTTTCAGGCTGAGCAGGAAGCTTAATGTGGAAATACTAGAGAAGATGCAGGAGCTTTGAGTTTTTGGCCTTACACAATGAAATTTTGCCTACATCCCACTTTAGACATCAAAATAGGCCTTATTTCTGCATTTGCCTAGTCTCAGCTTTGAGACATTGCTGCTTATGCTTCTGTTGCTAAATTAAAGACTCCCCTAGTTCCTGTATAACTACATCTTGATAAACTAAATAATTTGATTCCTTTAAGTCTCTTACTGTAAGGCATTTTCTCCAATTCTTTTGAGGCTCTTTTTTGTGGCTTTTCTAATTCAATATAATTTTCATCCTGCTAAGGACAATTACAAATTATTTTGTTGTTCATTAAAAATTCAGCAAAAACCCAGTGCATCCCTGGAGCAACTTGTTATTCTGTGACTGACAAGGCACTAGGCTGAATCAGCAACGTTTTCCTACTGAACATATGCAAAGTCTTCTTGTCCCCAATCCCCAGCACATATGAGTAACCCAGAGGTAAAATACCAGTCTGGAAAAATCTTTGCTTCAGAGAGGATTTGATAGAAGTTCCTACGCATAGTGAATTTTCTGGTGTTGCCTGGAAGCTGTTTTTAAATATATTTTTGGGAGAGGCCTTACTTCTGACTATGGCAAATTTATATAGTTAGACAAAATTATACATATGCCTACAGGACTAACAGCTGTGTCAAAATTAGCATTTTACCTTTTATTGCTTATTCATGATAAGACCAAATTAAGTTTCACAAAGGCTTTTTTTTGTCTAATAATAAAAATACTGCTATTAAAGAAAAAGAAAAATGACACCATTATTACAACATACAGATATCTGTTCAAGCTACTGATTCATATATTTATGTACTGATGTCTGTATTCAGATGAAAACTTAAAGTGTAGTACAAAGCCTTACAGCACCCATTTTCAGAAGATGCTGACAGTGTCTTGGCATCCCAGGAGCAAAACCCATAAAGTAAAAATGTTTGTTCTCATCCTTACACATTAAGGAGATGAACAGGTTGCTTTTACTCTCTTCTTTGCTAACTGCTGGTATTTTCTTCTGTTAAAGCATTATGCAACACGGTCAAGTCATTTCTCAGTCTTTCTCACTGTCTAAGCAATGCTGAGCTTTTTATTATGCCCTTTTGGTACTCCGCATTTCAAGATGACGTGCTGGGGCTTAAAAAAGTCTCCAGATACACTGCATTGCCATTAGTAGAGCTAGAGGTGGCTGCCCAGCTGCAACAGAATTTCCCAGCTCCCCTGGGGTGGAGATGGTGACAGGAATCAGGAGCAATGCAGCTTTGGTTGAGCTTAGATTCTGCAAAAACCTCCAGGAGATCTGAATTGCAGGCTGACTTACTGATTGTGGCTGCATATCTGTGAGGAAACAAACCTTCACTGGGTCTGCTTGTGCTTCCTTGCTCTTGTTCCGCATAGCTTTGACATACTGTCAACTGTGACTTATGCAGTGTACATATAATCTGTATAACCTCCATGCCAATAAAAGCCACAGATAAGGCTGCAGCACTGCCTGCTATGGCAATTCCCTAATGCCATTACAATATGGCTTGTGAATGCAGACAGATCGTTTTCTGTGTATTATCCTCAACCCAGTTAAAATTCACACACACGTCCCAATCCATGTCAAGCCCTGCTTAGTTGTCTCCATGTTAAATTTTAGCTATGTTTTTGCTGGGTAAGAGGGATACATACCAGAATCTCTTTAACTTGTTTAGTTATGGCATGCTATGAGACCTGATTCAGATTTGTACCTCTTACAGTGGCCCACTAAATTAAGGCACTTTAAACTGGGAGTGTTTATGTGCTGAAAAGCCAAAACGGACACTTTTAGATGGATGATTTACTAATTGGCATAAATTAATCTAGGCTGATCCCATCACCTGTGTTCATTATAGGTCTTTCCTAGACCAAGCTACATCTCATTCAGCTACACATCTGGCTACACACAGTGTGACCCTTATTATTTACCCAGTGTGACCCTTACATTATTTACAGCTAGCCCCACATATAAGAAATTCTGGCTCTATCTCAGATATTCATCTGACCAGAAACCCTCTAAAACCAGCTCTGCAAGCCAGCCAGCCACCTGGAACAAGCAAAGTTCATTTCCAAAGCATACCGACAGAGCAGCCTCCATGCATGGGCTCCGGAGCACTGGCTCACAGCCAACAATAACGTTTCTGTGTAATATATTGCAAAATATTTGCAGTTCGATATTGACATTTCCTTCTGTTCTTTTTCTCTGAAGTCCTAGTCAACTATCTCCTTGGTTAGTGAGGATTTAGCCCACCTTTGTAGAACACCCATTGCATGTGATAAAATTCTTATCTTGGTTGTTTGTCTGGTACTGCTTGTCTTTTTACAAGATGAGTCCCCTAGTGATCTATATCAACGGATTTACTGTCTGAAACAAATGTACAGAATCTAGGAACTAAAATATTGAATGATTCTACTGTTTAGCACCACCAGAAGGAGTAAAATTGAAGCCAAGGTTAATTTTGTTCAGCATTTCTCTTGGTACATTTGCTTTTTTTCTGCAAAGACTTGAAATATGAGCACCAAATGGTCTGAAACATTTATCTCTTGCCAATCTGTTCAGACCTAGTAAAATATGTTCATATACCAACATAAGCACTATGTACTTTATGAAGTCTAAATTAGGTTCTTTATGAAATCAGCATTGGTTATATAACCATCATGCAGTTTCATGAAATATGGATTATTATCAAGAACATTCTTATTGGAGAGTCTTGCAGGCTCCTTTCCAAAGATAGCAGAGAAAATCTTTCAATCTAACACACTGGAAGGAAGGAAATCGTTCTTGATTTTTCATATTTAAATGCAGTGCCTTTCTGCTTGGGTCATGTTTCATTTGAACCTGTCTGTCTTCAGAGGATGTTAAGGAGGATACTTTGGGATAAGTTCATCTTAATATCCCATAGATGTGTTTCTGGGCAGCTTTTTAAAAGACTGGAACTCTCTAATACATCTGATTATTTTATAGTTCTTTTTGTATTTAAGTTTCTAGATAATGTTTGTATAGTCTGGTCTTAGACCTGTTCCTTGCAGTCCCAAAGGCTGCTGAGCTCCAAGGTCACACACAAGCTCTGTGTACAAAATCAACAACTTTTTTTAGTTTGGAACTTTTTTACTCCAAATCACTCCCCAAACTTTTGTAGGCTGACAATTCACATCCCTAATACTCCATGGCTTGTTTTCCCATTCTTTTCAAGCTTGTGCTTGCTGGGTTTCGATTTTTCGTTACTTGTTGATTTGATTTTCTATGGCTAGATCCCTCATGCCATTTTCCTGAGACAGCTGCTGCCTTTTTTATGGTGTGTTGGAGCAGCAAAGTATCTCTCCCAACTTATTCTCCACTACCTTTCTTTCCTTTTCTCATTGTGGAGTTGTGAAATGCTCATCTGGCTCCAGTGCTTAGGAGATGGATGGATTCACCCACTAGAAGAATGTGTAGATTAATGTAGAAAAGTTTGTTAGATACTGTAAGCAACACAAAAGTGGAATCCACTGAGAAACCTGGGCTATTTTCTCCTCCCTCAGCTCAAACCAAATCAGCATGTGTCATTTTTTGTGGAAATTAGCTTTTTAAAAGCTGTTTATTTTAAATGTATGAGATAAAAAAGGATCAGCTAATAATTTCTGGAAGTAAACAATATGATGCTTAAGTACCAAACCTCCTGCAATTGCTTCGAAATGCATTTGTAAAGCAGTGGTCCTTGAATAGTTATAGCCCGTAAGGACTAACAGCCTCTATAAAAAGATGTTTACAGAGGATACAGGGAGAAGGGCTATTGGGCTGCTTGGTGTATAAGCTGTGAGTCACTGAGGTATTTTGCTTTTGCTACTAACAGAATTCCCAACTGATGGACAATTACATTTTTATTCGGACTTTCACCTCTGCCAAGGTCCAGCTTCAAAGCAACCACAAGTTTTTAATACTGACTTTCCTGTCCTTAAGAGCCATCTTCTGCACAGCAGTGCAACACTAGGAGTGCTGCCATAGGCTGCTTGAAGGATTCCCATCAGACTTGGTGTGTAGGTCAACACATGGCTATCATAAATCCAGAAATGTCCCAACAAGGATTGGAGACAACAAGGGTAGCAATGGTTTACATAATTATGACATCATATGAGCTCAGTTCAACATATGGAAGGGGAAAGGGGAAAGGAGAGGGAAGACATCCAAGGAAAAGATGAGCTGGAACCTGAATTATAACCACTTACAGATTGTCCACAGGCACAAAATGATATTATATTTATGGTATCAGAAGTATTGGATTTAATAGCTGTTCCCTATATAAACCTTCTTTTCATGAGTCACTGACTTTTTATGGATACAGTAATGATCAAGTAGAAGCTCTTAGTCTGAACATGCTTCAGGTGCCATTTCATAGCAAACAGCTAAAACTATTTTTATTGTGTTGTATTAAACCTATGACCCTAAAGGAATGGCAGCAGCAAGTTATCAGTTCCAGAAATAAATAAGGCCTACTCACATAAGTAATATAAATTTTTTAGAACATACTTGCATGTCTGGTATATTTATGCAGTTCCCAGTGGTGTTTTTCAGAATGTAAGCTTTTAGTTGGGACAGAAAGAGGGCAGAGTAATTCTCTAATGATTATTTAAAAGGTATCTCAAATAAATTGGTATAATTCAGTGTAGGACAACCACTCTGCCCCTCAGAAATGTGTTATCTCTACAGATATCTACTAACAAACCTGAAGGATCAGATTTTTTAAAAAGTAAGGTGGTGAGGATTAACAAAAAATTACTTACCTATATGCATACGTTTGTTATAACAGGTTATAAGAAATGGAAAACATATGTGAAATACTATTACAACTCCTGGATTGTCAGTGTGACACAAATAGCTCTAAACCAAGAAAAAAATCCTACACATGCCCTGTATATATTCTCTACTACGTGATGCTGTGGTCACTCTTAGTTATATTAACCTGAGAACAGGCTATCATTTAACAGTCTGTATTCCGTGATGCAGAGGGAGATCTGCTCTGGACTGAGCATAACATATGCCCATCATTTTATACTCTTTATGTTCAATGAGAATACAACCCAGTCTTCTCCAGAAAGTGAGTTTGCAGGAAAAGTCATTTAGAAATGGATGGAGAGACAGCAAAGAAACAAGGGAGCTCACAATTGTTTATAGAAAAGACTTTCCACATTCCTTTAGCAATATAAAGGGTCTTTAAGCAGTTCTAAAGGGAATGAAAGGCAATCTGGAAGCTGGAATAAATTATGGTGCAAAAAACTCTTCCTGTAAATTACAATTAAGATCTGTGTGTTTTCAGCAGTGTTGAATTAGCACTTTTAGGACCTCCGTGGGATATGACACTGCCATATTGTATAAGAAGAACAGGGCTTGAAGTGAAAGAACAAATGAAAACTTCAGAGAATAGGGGGTACCCCTAATAGGAACATGTTAAAGAGCAAAAAGTGGAGGGGTCAGCCAGCATTCAGAGAACAAAGTGAGAGAATTGTCATGTGTGGGAGGAGAAGAGAGGTCTACTGGCCTTCTCATCAGTGCCTTTGCACTGTAGTCCTGACTTTCCCCTGTTTGATCATTTCTCCCTGTGCAGATTTAAAACTTTGGCAAGGCTGGTAACAAACACATCTCTTATTCAGCCAAGCAGAACATTTCTGTCATATAGCATTACAGTGTCCCAAATTCAGCATAAAACAGAGAAATCAAAGCAAAGGATGATCAATTCCATTCTAAATCTCTTTGTCTATATGAAAAACAGGATGCAGCTTAACCCCCCTCAACCTCATCCTAGTCTGGAGGTCACTTGAGCGGCAAACAAGCATTTTAGTTTTCACCCAAACCACTGTTGTTTTCCTATGGATACAAGAGGATGCTCAAAACCTCGAAATTTTCCAGAAGCGAAGAGCTATCATTGACTGAGAAACTACACCCTATCCAAAGGAGGCCTATACTTCCTCCCAAATCTTCTGTGTACATGGGTGAGCATTTCTACCCATCTCGTTGATGCATGTGCACAAGTGCCCAAGATTTAAGAGTACAGAAGTGAAAGTTTGTGTCTCAAATTCAAACTTCCATTTCAAGTAGTCACAATTTGCAGTACGTTAGGGCAAGTGATCTTTCAGAGATTTTGTGATGAGATAATAATTTAAAATTTTATGTATCCTGAATGCCACCGTATGCAGACTTCTAATACTCAAACCAAGGCCTTGGAAAGTCTTTGAACTAGTTTATGTGCCTTTTGGTCTATATTCGCTCTTTGAATGCTTACAATAAATTTCATGAAGGGTGGGGAGGTTATATTTGGGCCCATGACATCATCGTGTCTTCTTTGCTGGGTACACAACGTGAAATGTGCTGTTTGCTGATCTGGGATAAGACTGACTTGGCAGAATGATTGCTCTTTCAGGCTGATGAGTATCTGATGTGTTTTCAGTTTCTGCAGTGCTAGATGACTTTGGAGGATATTACTGCTGAGAGTTGCGCATCTGATCTTGCAAAGTAGAGGTACACCGTCAGGAGATGCTGGGACCTAATGATTTTTGTGGCAGCGAAAGGCATATTTTGCATTTTTTGCATCTTTGGAATAAAATTACTATAGCAGTAACAGATTAGTCATGCTAGTTACTTTTTTTTTTTTTTTTTTTTTTAATACCGCAGACTTTCTGAGACAAGAGAAGGCTTGGTATAAAGGGTTTTTGAGGTTTTTGTCTTGGGGAACCTCAATGTTTTTCACTGACAGTACAGAGGCTTCTGCAGGGAGCATATATGCCTGTTGGCAGTAGTGTGTGTGCAATTTCACATTAATTCCATCTAACCTTCAGTAACTACAGACTTTCTTAAAACAGTTTAACCTCTTTCCACCTTGTTTCATCTCCTGATGAGTTTTTTTCAGTAGGATCTAGGAGTCATTTCCATCAGAAAGTGAATTTGCTTTCCAGTTAGGAAAGTACGTTGAACTGACCCGCCCTACAGCTTCCCAATTGCTTGTCTGCTTCTGAATCCAGAAAGGCAGTGGAGCTCGTGCAGGGACAGCAAGGCAGCCTGTTGTGAGGATTGCCTTAGGATTGTATTGGTTTGGTGTAATATGAGACGCTCCCACAGCTGTCTTTTCCAAATTCTTTAGAAGTAGTCCCTTGATCCTCAGGGATCTGTAAACCACAGAGGAAAAACACTGCTTAACTGACTGGATTATCAGCGTGCTCATGTAATACATAGCTAAACACTGCTTAATTTGAGATATTAATTACATCCTGCACTGAAAGAATATGCATGTCTTTAATGACATGGAAAGATGTTAGATCTTCAAATTTGTGGCTGGAACTCTTGTTCCAAGGGTTTAAGAAGCTGTTAATTGCTTGTGATAACCATTTTACTCTGTAAATTGGTTTTGGCCACATACTGATAAACTGCTGACTGCTCTGAATTATGTTGCCAAATGACACCCATACTGAACCCAAAACAGACTAAAATTTTGTAAATTTGATATTTTCTCATAAAACTTCAACGTTGTCCCAATTGTTTGTTGTCTTACGTATCTGATTGACTGTGAGTGAATTGAGGCTTGAGGGGGTTTTACTTTAAATTACCTCTATTATAACTTCATGTTGTGCATCCTATAATGTGAATCCCTTCGTGTTCCAGGCTTAATCTACAAGGGACTGCATACAGAAAATGCTAGTATGCTTAGTGCATAGAAAATAAATACTGTGTGTCCCATGACCAGCTTCTTATCAAAACAGCACTGATAATCGCTCTATTTACAAATCCCATTCGTAACCCCATTATCTGTGAATGGATGCTAATACAATTCTGACACATGAAAGTGCATTATTTTTAGAACAAACAGTGGCAGTTTTGGGGGAATCTGTGAGACGGTTCCTTTGCTACTTCCTGAACTAATCTGTCAAATGGAGAGCTTGCACGTTTAGCAAAGCTCAAAAAAAAAAGGGAGAGATGTAGAGATCTTTTTATAATTCAGTTTTCTGTGCAGGATTGATCCCACTTTAACGATCTTTAGATAAATCCCTAGAAGTTATTCAAAGAGTATTGCTTGGAGGGTGAGAAACAGTAAAAATTTCCCTTGGCATAAAATAATTCAAACAAGATTAAATCTTCCCTCTCAGACTTTCTGAAGATTTTTTTTTTTTGGCAGTTTGTTATATTAATTTGAAGAAAAAAAATACCCTTAAAACTATTTAGAACTTCCTTGAAGCAAAATTCTGATACAGATCCAATGGGAATGAGATAAATACCCAGAGCAGAGATGCAATCGCAAGCGTGAGTAAGGTTGTGCCAGGACTCTGAAAACCTTAGCAGGAATCTGGTGAACCTCAGGGTGAAGGGAGAGTGCCTACATAATTGCATTTTTTACATAGCATTTCACAAAAGCTTTGCAGGAGACTTTTGTAGCAGGTTTCTTCACAAAAGGTCATTCTGAACTACATCTGATGCATTGGTGATAGCTTCCCTATGGAGTTTATTCAATTCTATAAGTTTGTTCATGGAATTAGCAGTGAGTATCTGTAATAAATGCAATGAAATTTAGCTCTCAGTTGCTTGCTAGTTAAAAAATCAGACTGTTTTCCTTCCAAATTTGTGAATCTTCTGATTTCATTAATATGTTGGATGAATTCCATATTGATTCATGAAACTAATACAAAAAATTGAATCATGAATTTGATAATCAATAAATCTGATTTAAAAATGATGTCACACAGTCTGCAGGTGTAAGAAAAATTGCGGTGCTCACAGAATATCCATCTACTTTTTATGTCTGCCTGAAATTGTCCAGCTTTCATCAATTCAGTCCATCTAGCTTATTATGAACATTTCACTGTTTACTGCTGTACTTCACTATACTGCTCCAACAGGCAACAAACTTCTCTCAGTTGAGGAAAATCCTATCGTGTCATACAAGTGACAGAAAGACTTCTGGCTTATATGTAATACTTAGACAATTTGAAAGTCCTAGTGAAAAGAAAGAAAGAATGTCCAGGTTACATACATAAATATCTGACCTAAAGGTCTGTCTAATACAGAGTAAATCTAATTAATTAATACAAATTTATTTCTTGAGATATCTGCCCAGCAACTGCACATAGGTGCTCTTCTCTCAGTCCCACTTTAGCCCAGCCTTGCCCCATTCCCTGTCTGCTTTACTGACAGAAACCTTTTCCTTTCCCGCCCATCAGTAACCTGGCCAGAGGTGCTGCTACTCTGCCACATAGTCTGTTCCACGTCCTACTCTTGGCACAATACACCACTGTGACGATTCTGTGCCATCATAAGTACGCTTTTCCCCCTTTTTTGAATTCAGTAATAAAAGAACAAAAAATGCTGCGTTTATCTTTGCTACAGGTGGGATTTTCAAAGCTTAGTTTTACCTTCCATTGAAGTTAATGGCAGTGTTACTCTTCTAATCAATTTAAATAAACCAGGCCAGAATGGATTACCCTCAGAAATTTCACTGTGCCTGCTATTTAAAGAAAACACACTTATTAGTAACAAGGGCTAGAGAGAACCCTATGCAGGGTTCCCTTTATTGTTGCCATCTCCAATTCTTACTATAATATTTGTCAGTAAAGAAATGCAAGTACCGTTAGGACTGTAAAGTGGTCACACCAGCCTGCTTAACTCCTGTCAGCAATACATGCATAGAGGAATCTCTCTGGTGGCATCCTAGAAGCAGTGAGCTCCTGTGATTCTCCAGTAGCCTTCCATGAGCCCAGAGGAGGCAAGCTCATGGAAGAGGCAGAATAAAACAGGTTTCCAGCAATGATCATGGAAATTTTTCAGCCAATTCAAAATCTACAGAGAACTGATGTTTTCTCTGAGGTGAGAAATAATTAATTTCCACCTTCTCATAAATACAGCACCTTTTAAAAAATCAGGAGTGCTTAATCTGTCAAGTCTACAAATTCTATATTTACAACTAAGCCTTGTATGGGTAACATTCAGTAATCTAAAAGTAGTTGACTTCACATTGTAAACCACCCTATATTGGTATAGTTTGTACTTGCTGCCAGAAGGGAAACAAAGAGGCCCCAGCTGAACCACAAGTTTTAAAAAGAAGCAATGCAAATTAGCCTGTGCTACAATACCACAATTGAATGGTTTCCAGTATCTGGTATGGTTTCTGAGCACTTAATAAGAATGCATCTGTCTTACAGTGTCTGTGTAATGCAGATCCTCCCACAGCTCCTGGAACTTGTCTTTAAGAGTCTTCTGGGAAGCTTTCCTTCCATAGGTATTATCTGAACTGAAGTATTTCTATAGAATCAGGTAGGCTGGAAAGGACCTCTGGGGAATCTGGAGGTCTCTAGTCCAACCTCCTGCTCAGAGTACCTCCCATGAGAGCAGGTTGCTCAGGGCTTTGTCCTGTCGACTTCTGAATCTCTCTGAAGACGGACATTCTCCCATTTCTCTGTGCAACCCACATACTTACAGTAAAAAACATTTTCTCTACATCAAGTCAGATTTTCTCATGTTACACCTTGTATCCTTTGCTTCTTGTCATAGAATCATAGAATCAGAATGGTTTTGGTTGGAAGGGACCTTAAAGGTCACCTAGTTCCAACCCCCCTGCCATGGTCAGGGACACCCTCCACTAGACCAGGTTGCTCAAAGCCTCATCCAGCCTGGCCTTGAACACCTCCAGGGATGGGGCATCCACAGCTTCCCTGGGCAACCAGTCCCAGTGCCTCACCATTCTCACAGGAAAAAAATTATTCCTAATATCTCATCTAAATCTTCCCTCTTTCAGCTTAAAACCATTACTCCTTGTCAGATCATTACACTCTGTGACAAAGAGTCCCTCCCCATCTCTCCTGTAGGCCCCCTTCAGGTACTGGAAGGCTGCTATAAGGTCTCCCCAGAGCCTTCTCTTCTCTAGGCTGAACAACCCCAACTCTCTCAGTCTCTCCTTATATAGGAGGTACTCCAGCTCTCTGATCATTTTTGTGGCTCTCCTCTGCACTTGCTCCAACAGGTCCATGTCCTTATTATGTTGGGGACCCCAGAACTGGACACAGTACTCCAGATGGGGTCTCACAAGAGCAGAGTAGAGGGGGAGAATTGCCTCCCTTGACCTGCTGGCCACACTTCTTTTGATGCAGCCCAGGATGTGGTTCTCTTTCTGTGCTGCAAGTACACATTGCTGGGTCACGTTGAGCTATAAGCCTCCCACGAGGTAGTTGAAGACAGCACAAAGTACTCCCCTTAGCTGTGTGACACAAAATAGAAAGAGCACTTTTTTTTGGAACCTCAAGAAGCTTTAAGTCACAAAGAAAGGGAGGCTCAG
Source organism: Pterocles gutturalis (assembly GCF_000699245.1). NCBI lineage: Eukaryota > Metazoa > Chordata > Aves > Pterocliformes > Pteroclidae > Pterocles > Pterocles gutturalis. The sequence continues at coordinate 45,935 of NW_010137148.1, read as the reverse complement.
GTCAGCTTGAGGGTATTCAAACTCCCAGCTCTACATCCTAGGACATGGCCTGAGATGAGATGGAAATGGGAATTACTCTTCAGAACTTCTGCCCAATGTTGAAGCCATTATGCAGAAAAGACTGAAGACTTCAGAAACCGAGAGAAAGGGAACAAACATCAGGGATCCTGGCTCTGTGACTCTTTTCCATTCTGTTTTTCACAGCAGGAACAGATTATGTGTTTTGCACGGAAGAATAATTGTGTAAAATGTATGAGTGCTACTGTGAACAGAGACTTGTAAGCTGTAGGGCTGTTAAGGTGTACAGTCAGGCTCCTTCCTTTTGCTCTCTCTCTGTGGCCCCATGAATATTTTCATCACTTCATCTCTGTGCAGTGGCCCTGCTATGAAGAAAGTAGCTAACCACTATAAGGATTAGTTGGTTAAACTGTGTGCAAAATGCCTTGGAAAGAAAAGGTCTAGTTAATGGTTCACACACTGCTGTGTAAGAGAAATGTGTTACTAATCATGTTTATCATCAGACTGATGAAACAGTAACCTTGAAAGATCGATTTTGTGCGAGGCACTGTGCAAACTGAGAATGGCAGACAGCCATGCTTAGCCTCATGGGTTTAGAAAAGGAATAGACATTAAAGATAGGACTCATCTGGCCAAAGGCAGATAGATGCCTGCTAGACATCATAAAAATGATTTTTTTCTCCTAGAAATGTCTTTTTCTCACTTCTGACAGGAGACCTCAGATATTGACATCTGAAATGAATCTCACTCCATGAGAAAGGGAGGCTGTACTAAAGGGCAGAGCTCACAACGGGTTTGCAGCAAACATCCATGTTGCCTTACTTGCAGGGGATGAAACAACCAGAAAGGTTAAGTGAAAGAAGGAATAATATGGAGGGAGCCAGTACAGGGGAGAGAGAGGCTCTAGGAGGTGTAAAGAGAGGGAGGCTGTGATGGTGGGATGAGAGAAGAGAGGCAGAAAGGGGACTACCTGGTCAGTGATAGATGTACAGGGCTCCCTGAACGTCCAAAGATTTATGCTTTGGGATCTTTGGAGGCTGTCCCTTGAGCTTTGAAGGCAAAGCTTCCCAGCAGGGTATGAGTTTGGCTGGAGGGCATTGCCCCAGATCCCAGTGCCTCCCAGTGCACCTCTCTCCCTGCATAGTTCTTGGCCATGTTGTGGTGTCTTTGGTTGTGTTCATTCCTTTTCCCTGTTGCCTTGACTGGTCTTATAGCTGCCTCTGCCAGCTGCTACATTATGCTCCTGTTTGGCACCTGTGACTCCATCAGATATCTGGTATCAGGTTTTTTCCTTCCACTGTGTTTTGATAATAGCCTGCCTTCTGTGTGAAAAGGACAGGGAGGGGTCTCATTAGGTTTAGATGTTGCTCCCCACATTTAGGTGCTGTAGTGCTGGCAGTATGTGGGATTTCTCCTTTTACACCTTTAGCATCTGCAGCCAAGTAGACTTCAGACAGGGATATCTAGTTCACCCAGTACTGAGGTATCATTAAATGACTCCTTGTTCAACGCACACATGACTTAAGGTGATAGGATGTTTTGCTTCAAGACAAAATGGCAATTGCTTTGAGCTGCCTGGAGGTACACACCACTTCCACACCAACATTTAAATCTTACCCAAGGAGTGAATTTAAAGACACAGTGCAGTGCATTTTAAATGAAAGCCTTGGAAAAAAACACTTGAAACACAGAGCTCAGTACTTAACCCTGGATACATCAGACTCACAGTGTTTCAATAAACCAGAAAACTGTTCTAAAGATACAAGGAAAGAAGCTGAGGGTCAATCCTGAATAAATGCAGTCAGTAGGCAAGGAGCAGGGGAGTAAATGGCTGTGCTGCAGGTGTAATGGGACATCACTGCCCAATCTTCCATCACTGCAGATGATGGAGAACTGAGGTTCACAAGGGCTGAAATAGCCCCGTAAGCCCTGGATCAGGAAAGCGTCATGGTTGCTTTAGAGTTCCTTGGCCCTCTAAGCTCTTCAGATATGCCAGGGGTAAACCTAACACAGCTATGTGTCATATTGGATTCATGTCATTTAGATTGCTAGAGTCCCGAAGAGAGATCTGGGCTGCCTGTTTTGCACCCTCTAGTCCCTAGGGGATCTCTCTATGGTTTCAAAAAATATTGTAATTGCATAAAGTTAGGCTGGAGAATTAAAGCTGAATACACTGAATGTACATATTGTCTTTAAAGAACAAATTCAAATTTTTCTATGGCGAAATGTGCACTCAGTGTGGTGGTTTGTTGGTTTTTTTTTTAGAACAGTCGATTTGATGATGCTAGATTTCATGGGTTTTCTCCAAGCCTCTGACAGTTCACTGTAAGCTTTGAAGTCTGCTTTATATAACTATGAGATGACTCAATAAATGTCATCTAATCTCAGAGTTAAAGATTCACTTAAGGGCCTCAAGGGCCAGAGTTTAACATCAACATTAGCAGCCCATCAGAGACCCTCACAGCAGGACATTTAACACTTTCTCATCTGCTTTTGTGGCATGGTTTGTGTTTTTCACAGATAGCCAGACTGTACTCCCTCTTCCATTAGGGTACAGGGAGGTAGGTTTCCCTTCCACATGTGGATTAATCCCCTCCTCCTCAAGTGTGGCACCTTTCAGATCTGCAGCCTTGCTCTCTTGGTATGTTCTTCATCAGTCAGTTTGCATAATACATTTTACTATCACATTTTTTCTATTGTGCCTCATTTTGTGGAATTACAGGACTACAAACCACCCCAGAGGATTTGCTGAATCTCACGTGCTAAGCGTGAGGCTCACGCAATTGTCTCTGGTTTCCTATTCTGCTGCACCCATGCACTTGCAGCTCCATTGCAGCCTCTCCTGTCCCGTGGTCTCTCATGCCAGATGCAGATGATCTGTGGTCCAGCAACCTGCTGCCTCTTGCCTCAGGGACACTGAGTAGCAGAGAGGCTGCCAAGTTCTGCCACGCCTTGGGATCTGCTCCAAGGGGCAGGAGTAGTGTGCCATGGTTAATGGACTGCAGCCTGGAGACACAATCTGCAGGCTCTGTGCTGTGATGTGACCAGCCTCCCATGCCTCAACCTTCACAACTTTAGCGAGGACTTAACACTGATATGTTCTGGCTCTTTTAGGTCATAATTATTTTTTTTTTTTCTGCTCACTTAAGAAACAGAAAAAGTAAAATAACATTGGGGAGGCTGAGCAACCGTGAAACACTAATTCTAGAGGGTTTATATACCATTTTGTTTTCTTTTGTAATTATAGTAACTACACCGTCCATGTTGCACTGCTACCTCAGAGGCAGTTAAGAAGACCTGAACTGCAGAGCTGTCTGCACTTGAAATAGTGCTGCATGTGGAATCGACCATCTCCTGGAACGAACTTCCAACCATATTGCTATTTATGCACAGTCCATAAAGGGAAGATGTTTGCAGGATGGTAATCTCTCCACCCTCCCAGCTTGTTCCGAGCAGGGCTAGAGCACAGGGGTGTGAAGCGCTTGTTATTGTCGATTACCTGAAGCCAAGCATGGAAGTGGGGAATCTGTTCCTCTGTAATCAAGACCAGATGAAAAGCTCCACAACCTGCAGATGTCTGAAAAAACAGTTTGTTCTTGTTCCATGCTGTACCTTGCAGGCAGTTGTAATGATTTGCCCAGAAGTCTGCTGCTGCTCTCTGTATAATCAGGTAACTTCACTGAACTTGAAATTAGACATTTAGTATATCATCTACCCTGAGCACAGGCACGAAGATCTTCATTACTTTTAATATCTGGTTTACTACGTCTAGCCAAAATATCTTTAATTGACTACTTAATTTATTTTCAATTCAGAGTAAGAAAGCCAGTTCTCCATATTATAGCTTTCTACAATCCCTGTAGGACTTTGATGTTGTGTTTCTTTGTAGCCAGTTTCCCTCTGGAAATGTGGGACATAACATAAAGTGTTTTAAGAGGAAGAAGGTATATTTGTGTTTTCTCATATACCTTCGTATCTCACAGATGCAGCAGTTCTGGACTGAAGAGGTTACTGAGAGCCAAAGTGGTTATGGACGGTCACAAATAGCTGTGGTACATTATTAGGTGTCAGTATTATGTCAGATCATGGTTTGCCAGTAGATGTGAGGAATGCAAGTATTTTTGGCTCTTGGCTACTGAGAGGAGGAGATGCTTGGCTTATATCTATCCAGGCCCCGAAAGGGCTGTTCCTCACGTGTTTGCTTTCTGCCTGGTTTGATGTGATGCTGGTCTGCTCAGCTGGGGCTCTCAGTCCCCTCCAGCTGCTCCCAGGTCACTTCTAGGGCCAGAGCGCAGCTTGTTCTGCCTGAGACTTTGCAGATGTTCCCAAAGATTTGCCGCTCCAGGGGCTGAGAATCAGACAGACTGTATTACAAAGAGTCCGTGCGCCTTTTCCTTGGGATTTCCTACATCAATGCGAGCAACAAGTCTGTAAAATCAAAAACAATCCACCAAGAGCTGGATAATTAAAACAATGCAGCATTACAGGACTGGCTGGCTCAAGCCACTGCTTTGGATAAAGCCAGGACTCTGAACAACAACCTTTTCATACCTTTGCCTGGCTCCAGGGCAAAGGAAAAGACAACGGAATGCCTTTCAGTACTTCCCTTTAATTTTTTACAGTTGCTGCTGTTTTTTGCATGGGTTTCCTGGGGCATTTGCTTGAGATGACACACAATGAGCATCGCGTCCCTGGGATGTAAGCCTGCAGTATAAAATGAACAACTGCACTTCAGCAGATGAGCTGGAAATGTCATTGGTCACTGCAGAAAGATGTCCACTCATCAGACTGACAGGCAAGTGACTGTATCAGCATGTCAGCTCAGCGTCACTGAGCTCAGAGGTGGCCTTTCCAAGCCTGGCTGCCACTTTCTGAGCAGCAGGGCTGTATGTGAGCTGCCACTACTGGTATTATCTTTGCTTTCAGAGAATTTTACTCTCTGGCACAGTTAAGTCTGATACTTTTCACAGATACTAAATTCATTCATTATTTATTGTTGTTGCTTATTATTTGTGAAGAGCTGGCTTCGTGCTCAGCATTTTAGTGAATTCTAACTCGTGTCTCTATTGAGTCTTTCAGAACTATGACAAAATGGAAAGCAAGTTTTTTCGTTAGTGAGGATTAAAAGATGCTATGAAGTGGAGATGAAAGGACTGTTGTCACCCACCATTTCCATTTATAACATGTAGTGTTTGGATTTAAAATGTGATGCCAAAGAAGCATTTACACTACTGTGAATATTCATTTGGGGGCAGTACTATGCTAGTTGGTAAGAAAGACCCAGTCAGACAGTCATAGATGCTTTGGAAATTTCTGGTTGTCTGACTACCTCAGGGCAGACAGATTAATTTTGAGGGGAAAATACCATGTACCCATTTCTCAAGTTGTCAGTAGGGGTCTGTTTCCCATTTATCCTAATTTTCAAGTCTTGATTATTAGAGACGGCCATTCTGGAAATACTGGTCAATGAGTGCAGACTCTAGGGGCATGAGATCAATCTAATGTTTTCCTGTGATATTGCTAGTGCCTTGCCACTGTGTTAGTGATGACAGGCTTTCCTGTGAATATAGCATCAGTGTCACTTACCTTCCTCAGCAGCCATATTGCATCTTCTGCCTTTCTTGGCTTATTACATCTCTCTATTTGTAATTTTTGAAAGCATGACAATCTTGCCCAACAAAGTAGCATATCTATATGAAGAGAGAAGATGCTGTAGTGTCACATTTGCTTCAGCTCTATTCACATCTTGTGGAATAGAAAATAATATGGAAATTGACAATGAGGCACTAATTAACTATCTACACTTGTTTTACTAATGCTGGGACCTGTTTCTGCCAAGCTCCAGACTGTGCAGAAGATAGCAAGGCAACTGTGGATTTTGATTCTGATCTCCCTGGTGGTTTCCAGCTCAAAGCCCTCTTTTGAGTCAGCCATGGTCTTTCAGCACATCACCACTGAGAGGCAGGTTTTGGATCTTTAAGCACAATTAGGCAGGCCTGGATTTACCAGAAATGCCAAAGAGATGTTAATCCCCACCCACTTGCCCCTGCCCTTTCTGACTCCCCTTCCCTTGCTTCACTGGGAGCATGAGTGACAGCCAGGCAGGAACGGCTGGGATCTGAGAGTTCATGGCAAAGCCCAAAGCATCCCTTCATGGCTAAGACAGTCTTGACCAGCTCTTCTATCTCCAGGACGATAGCACAAACTAGAAACCACAGACACAAAGACGAGTCAGGTGTTTCTCCTGGCCCTTTGCTGGGAGTGGCTCAGTGCTCTGTGGTTTGGGATTTTACTGGATTGCAAAGGAAAACTGGGATTCAGCTAACGTCACATCTGGGTCCTGAATGAGCCTTGTCCCCATCGTAGTATCTAGAAGATTCAGGGCTGCATCTGACACTCCTCATTGACCTGACTGCTTTTCATTTGTCTTCAATAGATTTTTAGGTTCTGCTTCATTACACATTAAAAGACCTGTATCCTCCTTTCACTGACCCAGGCTTGGCCTTGTTTGCCTAGGGGCCCTTTCCAAGAGTTTGGGGAAAGAAACCTGTGTTTGGAAGTTTATGTCTCCCTGTGGCTGAGGGTGGCATTGGCATATGTGTCTGTCCCTCTGTGGCAAGCCTTGTCTTTCATCACTTTCATTCTCTCCAGCTTAGTTCAGCATATGTTCATGAAGATTTTGAGGATACTTTTTGCCTAAAGTTGACTATATGCATGCACA
>NW_010137148.1:28991-39183 GCF_000699245.1 Pterocles gutturalis | reverse complement strand
AGAGAGCAAGCACAGCCGTTCTCTGAACCCCAGCTGATCCCTTGCTCGGTGTGCACAGGACGTCTGCAGCACTGGTGGAGCGGGGGAAGAAGCTGTGACTTCTGCTCCTTGCAAGTTTCCCTCCATCTGCTTGCAGCACCACAGAGGGACTACACCAAGGAAGGCATGGGGAAGGTTAGGGTAGATAGAAAGGACAAGAACAAGGTTTTGGTGTGCTTATCGTGTTATTTCCTGGGGATCTGCTGCTGAAGCCTAGTTTCCAGAGAGCTAGCTGTGCTTGCAAACGTGCATTCCAATGTGTGTCACTTTGTTGCTGTCATTTGGATGACTGTATTTGTTGGTGTACATAACCAGAACCGAAACATGTATCTATGCACTAATGTGGAACAGCAAGGAACAGTCTTATATTTAATTTTTTGCAAAAGGAAATAGCTCCATGCCAGCCCTTTCCTTGAGTTGCTCCATGTCCCCTGTTCTGATCAAGTACACTGCCTGTGAGTAAGAGTAGGTGGGGAAGAAGCACATTTCAAGACAGGGTTACTCTGTGGCCGAGAAATGTTTTTCATGGGCCTGAAAGTGAAGCATTCTTAGAAGTCCTTCATCCCATGGAAAGGCCTAGAGGTCCAGTCCAGCTCAGAGGTTTGGGTTTTGTACTTTTTGGGAAAGAGGTTAGCTGGCAAACCCCGCGCCCTTTCCCTTTCTAGATGGAACCGAGTGTCATGTTTTCAGAAATTAGCAAATATCAGTAAAAAATTCAGGCTATTTATGTCTAAAGTAATAAAATTTTATTTTGAAATGTACCTTTTGGCCCAGTTCAAAAGAAGCAGGGGTATTTTTATGTTAAAAATTAATACATTAACTTTAGTTAAGTTAGAACCTATGGAGGCTCAGAGGGTGACAATTTAGTCCTTTTAAACTGGCTTTTTTAAGTCTCAGAGGAGTCCTAAACATATATAATGTTCACTATATATGACAGATCTGTGTATTTTTACCTGAGTCATCATCCTCCTACTTGTATTGCTATTTGTTTACTTAAAATCAAAACAGAAGTCTCTGGGGAAACCACCACTGTAAGCAAACTATGGGTGGTTTGATCCACATCGAGGTCACTTCTCCAAGGGGCCTGAGCAGTGTAAATTCTCATCCCCACTGGTAAACACCCTGTGGTGTGCCAAGAAAGACAAAGTAAATAGCATGAAGTTTAGGGTTTAAAAAAAATTCCTTTTAAAACAAGGATGCTTTTTCTCCCTCTGTCAGTAATGTACTTCTCTACAAAAACACTGTTTTCTGTGTAGTTTCCTGTGACTTTATAAAAAGCATGTGCTGAGCTCTTTGTTCTGAAAATTGCCTTTCTACCAATGGAGAAAATTATGCTTTTAGGAGGCTGAAGTCCTGTGTCAACTGACATTTAGCTGCTGGTTGTAGCACCAGCTTGATTATAACCTGACAGCCACTGTACTTGACTCACCAACAGCTAAACGTGTGGCCTGATGTGACCAACTTTAGGAGCCATGACTGCTACTTAGCAAAACAGAGTGAAAAGGTCACTGAAGCCCCTGTGGCTCAGAGAATGATTCCAGCAAAAATCTGGAGTGAGCTCTGAGAAGGTTGCGCCGAGCCGTGTTTTTTGTAAGCAGGGATAAGCAGGCAGTGTTGGCCGATCACAGAGGAGCAGAAGATAAAACCCTGATGGGACATGCTCCACAGATCACAAGTGGGAGGATGCACTGGCTTTGCTGACCTTACAGAGCCACAAAGGGTGAGTTTCCAGAGGACCAGCAGGTCAGCAGAGCTGTCTTCATGTTGGTGATGTTACCAAACGCTGCAGGGGTCATCCCCTCTACTAAACTTTTATGATCTGTAAGTGGTTCTGCTCCACCTTCCTTAACAGACTAACATTTCCACAGCACTCATCAACAAAGTAAACGAGTACCTCCATGTAAGAGTAAAAGTCCTCTAAGTAACACAGTTGATTTATTTGGATTTTGGACTTACTGAGTGCACTCACACAACAGGTTGTCAGTACAGGTACGAATGGTAAATACAACACCCACAATGTGTCACCAGTGTCAGAGCAAACAGGTTTCTGTTCTGAACAAGAGACTGCTTTGTTGCCCCCCGCCTGCTCCTGCCCTCAGGAGATTGAGCTGTGGCCCTGCTGTGGGCTATCTGGCAACCTACATTGCCTTGCCTTGCCAGGCTCCAGGGGGAGATGACTTGGGAGGCCAGCTCCTCACCCCAGCTGGTGGAAAAGAAAATGTGACGAGATCCTTGTGCAGTAAATAGCCACCAGCGAGCAAGATATATTCAGAATAATAAGGTCCTGGCAATCTAGGAAAAAAACTCTCTCCTGATTTTCTTGGCATCCTGGCAGTGTTATGGATGGAGTGGATGGCTGCAGTACATAGCTGTTGTACCAAAGGTTTCCTGCAGCCCTGAAGTTCAAAGACTTCTCAGGGTAGGTCTAAACCACTCTTCTCCTTTGGTTCCAGTAGGACTCCAGCCATCTGGGCTGCAGATCAGCGTATGAAGTACCACGCAAAAAGCTTGGCGTTTCTTGCCCTGGAGAACAGATAAGAGCAAAGGTCGACAAACTCAGACTCAGCTGAAGCAAGGAAAAGCGAATTCCATCGCCGAGGGCTTTCCGCTCAGTGCCCTGGCTCCAGCTGCCAGGCTCTCAAACCCACAGGCTGTGAGCAAGAGATGGCATGTAAAGTATGAGAAGTGGCCAAGTTTATTTAATATGTTGCCTTTTCCACTGCTCTCAGCACTGTTATCAGAACACTTAATTTAGTTACATGGAGCAACATGGAAAAACACTGGTGAGAGTAAAATGAAAAAGCTACTTCTGAGTAGCTTCCAAATTAACTATTAGTCCCTTTGCATTGGTGGAAATCTAATAAGGCACTGATTACATATAGGACTGATGAGTTTTAAAATATGCTCAGCTTCTGCTTCTATATACATATCACTCAAAAAGCCTTGGGGCAGGAAACTATGAAGTCATCTTGTCAGGACCTCAGTGCTGATACCACTAGGTCTTTTGAGCTGGCTGCTCAAAGGCTTTCTCTCCATTCCCCACACGGCAGCTGAGAAATGGCCAACTCTCTGTGCTCAGGGGTCATTTTCTCAGTCATTCTTTTGGGATGGGACCGCTGTAGCTGGAAGATGAGCTAACCAGCCCTCCAGTATGACATAGTCCAGCTAATGGGAAATCCCAATAAGGCAGGTCATGTGGAAAGCCCTGGGGAGAGTGACAGCAGCCACCAGCTGGGGTCTGTATTGCTCACCAAAGCTGCAGGCTCTGCAAGGGTTTGCCCTCCTGACTGGTGTTCCCAGGGTCCTGGGGGGCCAGGCTGGTCCATGTGCTTTGCCAAGGAGCAAGGCTTGCTTGTAGAGGAAAGGGCTCATTTAATGGGGACTTAAAGGGACAAATTAGATATGCTTCCCACAGCCACAGACCACCCTTACCTCCTGTGGTGGCTTGAATAGTCAGCGCAGCATGACTGGAGAGCGCTGTGGACCTGTGGGCTCATGCCAAAACTGCCTAGAACAGGAGAGTGAGCATGCTCAACTCTTTGCTCCCACATTGGCTTGAACTTGTATATAACCAGGTGGGGAAAACAGCTGCTCATTGGGAGTGTCTCAGACTATAGCATCCTGTACAGATACAGACAGCATGATTTGCTGCCTTCATTGTATCTGTAGCTTTCAGACCTTTCACACCCTGCCCTGCATGCTGGCCATCTATTAGGCTGTATTTTGTATCACCAAAAGAATGAAATCCAGGTTCTTCACCATTTCTTCCTCCCACTTTTTCTTCACCATGCATCCCTGCTGCTCACCTTGTTGCCAGCTCTGGCACTGATCTCATTACGGAATAAGCTGATTCAGCTCACTAAAATGGCAAATAATTAAATCAGTAAAACAAGTTAATAGGGAGAGGGAGGAACGTGCAGCTGGAAATGGGGGTGGGAGGGAAGTGGAACTGGAGAGGAGAACAGCAGAGAAAGACCTCCTCCTTTCTGTGGCAGCCAGATTTAACTTGGTTCAGTGATATAAAATCACAACTTCCCCCTGAGCAGCAGCAGCAGTACTGTTAGTCTTTTTCTGGGGACATTCCAGCATAAGTAAACCTAGTAGATTCTGTCTCAATTCTTTCCAGAGGCTGCTGGTGGAGTTGGTATCACAGCTTGGACTACATGCAGATATATCACACTTTTAAAGAACCATGTTCCGGTTCTGATTGACTGACTGATGCTGTGTCACAAGAAGGCTGTGCTTGGGAAAGCATACAGCTTGCAGATCCTGCCTCCCTGAATACTTTTCATCCAGAAGATTCACGGCTAGAGGAGGAAATTCAAAACTGTCAGGCAAGGCAGGATGCAAACTGGTCTTTCAACTTGCTGGGCCAGCTGAGCAAGAGACTTAACACTAATGTTGGGAGACCTTGGAAAGGATTTTCCTTTTTAGAAGGCAAACTACTTCCTTAGAAAGTAATTTGAAATCACTCCCACAAGTGTTCAACCCTCTTTGAAACATGACCAGCTACAGCAACCTGTGCAGTGCAAAAGCCAGCAAGGGAGGAGGCAGAATGTCAGCCTACAAATATTTGCTACAAAAATATAAGAGAAAAAGAACTGACATTCCCAAAATGCTTCTGAAGCAAAGCCAGGGGTGACTGCACCAGCCTGCTATGGTATGCTGGCACTTCAGACTGATATTTGACACTCCCCGAGTTTCCTTCCTCCTCTGCACAGGTGAGTTCATCAGTGGCTGAGTGCCGCCAGGGAGGAGGGAGATGATGTCAACGTACCAGGGCTGGGGTGGGAGCTGCTGTTGGCTTGCAAACAAAGCAGTCAAGAATCATAAGGTGACTTGGTAAATCAGAAGACACAATTTCATCTTCTGTTGTATTTTCCCTAATTTTTCTCCTACAAGAGTCCTCTGACAGCATGATCAGGTACAAGCATTGCATTGTTTGAATTGACTCATTGGTGGCTCAAAGCTCTCAGGGCCCTGAAGGGCAAAGGAGCTGCACAGGAGCTTCAAACAAATTTACACTTTCATGGGAGTTGTTCCTGTCTATGTCAAGAAAGCACTTTTCCTTAAGAGGAGATGCAGGGTCTCTAGCATTGTGCAAACCATACATCTATACTCACCACGGCTTGTACAGAATGTGCCAGGATAGATCTCAGGCTCAGCTAGGAAATAGCAATAATGGCTATTGCTAACATGAGGCTGCATCTGACCCATGTTCAGATGTCACTGTTCACTGAGCACTTCTTCCCCTTTTTCCCATCAGGAAGCACCCCGGCCCAAGCGTGGTCCTGGTTCATGACTGTGTGTTGTGTGAATGCTCTGTCACTCCTGTGTGAGCTGGTTCATCTCACAGGCTGTAGAAAATTAAACAGGAAAAAAAGAGCCGTTTTCTGTCAGTTGGGTGAGCTGAGTTGGCTCGTCAAATTGTCAGAGGAACAGCAGAGCTGGCATCAGGTGGAGGTGAAGACCACAGCCCAGAAGGGGGAGAGGAGACTTGCTGCCCTGTTTCAGTGGTAACAAGCCATTAACACATGCACCTTGTGAAACCTCATCCTCTGAGGCAGTGATGCAATTGCTCATTTCATCATTCCCTGGCACAGCCCTGTGAAAATTATCTGGATTATCCTCAGTAATTTTCATAGGAAATTTCTTCCAGATCATTGTGAGACTGAGAAGAGGGGGGACAAAACATGTCAGCAGATCTGAAGACATGGTAATCTTCAGAGAAGTCTGAAAAGGATAAAGAAATAACCTCTTAACAAGCTCATCCGTGGCTTGGACATGTCTGACTGTGGCCAAAGGGTACAGCCAGGCAGTAGATTTAAGCTGGGCTAAAATATAACTACTGCCAAAAATTGCCAGGCAGCTCCCTTCCCCTTCCCACTTGGGTGCACTCCTGCCGTTTCCCTCGGAGCAGCACTGATGCTTGTCTTGACTCTCTGATGAGCAGGTCAGGGAGTTAATACAGGTTAAAACAATCCAACAGGAAGAAAATAAAGAATTTTCTGCTAGTGAGTAAGATAAATCAGCTACTTGTGGAGTCAGACAAATGCCAGCTCCAGCATAAAGAGATGGGAAGAGGACAGCCCTTTCCATGCAGTTGCTGTTAGAGTGGAACAGCTTCATCATCAGGAGCTGTAGGCAGCAAAGACATTGCACTTGCACTCCAGTTTGAATATTGAGCACTTGCCTCTTCAGTTATGTTATATCTCTTTGCTATAGCTGATATATCCATTACTGGGGTATTTCAGGCCCAGCTTCAATAAAGTTCAATAAGGTGATGCCAAGGTACTTTCCAGAAAGCCATAATGAACAGGGGTAAGCATATGAAGTTTAGAATGCTTGAGCAAGTGAAATAACTACAAAATTACCTTGATTCATTGATCTGCTTTGAGTAAGGGACATCCCTTCAAAGAAAACAGGAATTTCATTTTTAGCCTTTGAAAGAGCTGACCACAAACCTTCTTGCTTTGATTGCTGTGTGCTTTTTTCCTGGATTTTGCCTTTTAAATTTGTCTCGGTATCTTGTGGCCTTTTATGGACTCCATCCTGCTGGACTGAGTAGGATCCTAAGGAAATTATTCTGTAAAACCCAATTTACAGTGGGAGCACTGAGGAGGTCAGCCCTGAAATGGAAAGGAGTTCCTGGTCCCAGCTCTGACAACCTGCTAATTTCACCAGAAGCTTTTGAAACGATATTTGAGAATCCCATTGCCAAATGTAAATCAGAATAACATTCTATAGAATAGTTCAAGGACTCCTATAGAAAGTTCATGATTTGCATTAAGGGCTCTGTAGTTTCCTGTGCTCTCCCTTCTTTTTGTTCCCTATGGCTAAGGCAGTATCCAGACCTCCCCACCGTGCGGCCCCCACCAAATAGATCCCTGGCTCACATAGCAATGTAAATAGAAGCCGAAGACGTGGCCTGAATAATTAAGCTTTTAAAATCTAGCTGAAAATCCATTGTCACACAAAATGGACCATACAGATAAGGAGCAGGTAATCGAGAACAGTCTTTTACTGCCTGCACTTAACCATAAACGCTGGCCAGAATTCAGGAAGGATTAGGTGTTTCTACAGGAAACAGAGTATTTGCAAACATAGCACTAAGCAGCTGCTAATGCTTTGTGCTTGCAGCTCTGGGCCAGAGCCCAATTCTTGTGTTCCTTCACTCCTTCGCCTTCCAAAACACCATTGCAAAAGGACACAGGACTCTTCTGCCATCTCATCAATATAGCGGGTCATCTTCAATAGCAGGCCTAGTAAGCATGGTTGTGCAACTTTCTGTTATCTCATTAAATCCTGTGGATGATGTTGCCCAATTGCTACAATTCTAATTATCTTTGTATGATAAAACAGTCTAATTATGATATAATTTCTAAATAATCAGTCCAGACAGGGTTTCTTCGCAATTTGGTCAAAAACAGATTCAGAAAAACAAAGCTAAACAGTGTTGGCACAAACTATATTGTGTATATTTACCAGCAAAGGTATTTCTAGAGTCCTGCTAAAAATAACTTATAGAACATATACTACTGTTGAGGCTTTTTCCCCTGTTAATAGCTTATTTCATGGAAACTGTGCTCAATTTACAAACAGCAGAGTGACCTTAGTACTTAAATTCTTGCTAACAGCAGAGTATTTGTTTGGTATGCACAGTGTACAAAGATAAATCTGGTTTACTTCTTGTATATTTTGTAATTTTTGCTAGATTATAATATGTCATTCGAAGTTGAGTTTCCGAGTTTGTGAAGACTCTGATTTTACATACCATGTGCAAAGGATCACAGGTACTGTACCTCAGTCACCTTCTGAAGCAGACTCTGAGCTCAGCCAACTGATATTCCTCAGGTATTTGCAAGGCTGCAATGCAATAGCATTTCAGTGGCCTAAAATCTGTAGGATAAGCAAAAAGCATTGTCCCATTTGACTGAGAAAGCAGAGGTACAAGAAGGCTTAGAAGGGAATTCAATATTACGTATAATCTAGTGTAACTGGGGGCTGCTGTTCTGCAGTCCCACTGCACTGCCCACCCATCTGCCCGCACTCCCTGACTCTAAATCCAGCAATTGCACAACTGTAGCTAGGTCAGCTTAAAATGTTGATAAAATGGAAAACTATAGTTTGGGGGTGGGTTGGTTTTTGAGTGGATCAGCTTGCTGAAATGGCTGCCCCAGTGGCCCCAGCACAGGCATGGTGCAGGGCAACCACAGATTGCGGCAGGGCACACAAGGAAAATATGAGTAACACTCATCTTGAGCCTGTAGCTCACAGTTAGCAGCTGATTAGGTGCAGTGGCAAACTGAGATCAACAGCAAGTCCAAAGAAGACCTGGGGGTAAGTGGAGCTCCTGCACAGCACCTGGATGTCACCAGAGCTACAAATACGTTTCAGTTGTTCCATGGGCTTCACTGAATTACTCAGGAAGCTGGGTCAGGGGCTAGTGGTCCATCCTTCTGGAGTTGCTCTTTTAAAACTTAACCGAATTTTGTATAATGAAATATTTTGTCTTCATATACCCAGTAAGCATAAATGGCACAGCAGCATGGTTTTGTGCCATAGCTTTATAAGCTTCATAACAACTAACAGCTCCTTAAAACATTTACAGTATTTAAAATAACACTTTATATTTGGTATTGGGTCAGGATATGAGCTGACAATTGTTGGAGAAATATGTAACAATGCTGGAATATATTACAGAATCGATCCTTTAAAAAGTTTAAAAAACCTCCCCAAAGGGACAAGACTTCCAAAATAATGAGTTGTGAAAGCACATTTAGAGGGCCACATTTCTTTCTTTCTTTCTTTCTTTCTTTCTTCTTTTCCCAATAATTTTCCCATTTAAATGACAGTTCAGGAAATTATTAATGATGCTCAGCTACAGTCCAGCAAAAAGATATGGATGAAGAACTTATCTGACTTTTTTTTTTTTTTGGAGGGTGGGGGGAGTGTACGTTGTGAGGAAGATGAGGATGCCTGGGCATTGGAGGGAAGGTTATGGCTACTTGTAATGAATCTCAAGGATGGAGAAAAAGAGGTTATAGCTTCCAAAATGCTAGATCTCTCAATCTTTACCCTGTTCTGTTTATTCCAAGCTTAAGCATGTATTTAACCCTGCTCAAAGACAAGTTTTCCATAGTAAATCACACAGAATTATGCCTTTAAAGAGATCTGTAAATAAGGCAACATTGAATGAAAACCCTGAAATGTAGCTTTTAAAGCTCTTTTCAACTCCAAGGTTCCGGTTTTGTTACTTTGCCCCCCACCCCCATCCGTTTGCAACTGGGGTCAAAAGAGCCCTGCAGGGCAGCGTGGTTTTGCACGTAATGCCACTGTGCTCCCTCAGCCTGAATTACCAGTAAAAGGGCTAGAAATCTGGATGCAGATTTGTGTACGGTGGCAACAGTTTGGATGGGGAGATGCATTAAAACCCTTAAAACCCATTAAAACCCATGTGATCCTTGCGGCATAATTCTCTTTTCTCTCTCTGCTCCGCTGCTGGAGGCTAGAGCACTTGCCTCCATAGGGCTCAACTCCACAGGACTAGGGAAGCAGAGTTTTCCACAGGCTTTACTTGTTTCTGACCCTCCGCTATTTCTCCCAGTACCTGTTGTGGCTTTATAAATTTTATTGGGAACTTTTGAGAAGGTCCAAGCGTCTTTGGAGGAAACTGATAAATATATGTGAATAAGTTAGAGAAAAAAACCAAAACATTTTGAGACCTCTTTAAAACTTCCTAAAGTCTTACTTCACTTATGCATTACAAATGGGCTGCTTATGTGAATAATGGATTTTTTCCTTTTACTTGGAAATAGCTTCCTTCAAAGGGCTGTGGAAATCCTTAATACTAACTGCTGTAAGGAAACAACCCCTTGGTCTGGGTGTGAAGTCTCTAGTGTATAAACATCCACTGTCTTTATTTCTTCCTTAGACAAATAAAACCACATAAACTAGCCTGCTGCAGGCTGGATAGATCTTTCTCATAATGAATTGCTTTATGCAGATGGCTTCTGAGGGGGGCAAAAACTTAAATGTGGTTACTATGTCAACAAGCCACGGGATTTAGGCATTTTTCTCAAGGACTTACGTCTGCAGAAGGCTGAGGGGAAATTTATGGAGCGTGTTGTGCTGACACTGTTCCAGCTGTTCC
>NW_010137148.1:3403-28977 GCF_000699245.1 Pterocles gutturalis | reverse complement strand
GAGAAGCTCCGGGGTGCAGCGGCTCCTTTAGAGAGACCCCCGAGTGCTCGGAGCAGTCGTGGAGGGCTGGGGCTCCTCTCAGAGGGTAACCTGGGCTGCTCAGAGGGGTCTTGGGGCGTTTCGGAGGAGAACGAGAGCACTCCTACTTCCCTTTGTGCTGATCCGAGATCTTTATCTGTCTTTTGGGGGGAAAGATTTGTACGTGCAAGCATCTGCTGAGCTTTCTGAGGAGTCGGCAGAGAGGTAAGACAGATTTTCTCTAACGAGTCGCCTTTCCTGCTGTTTTCCCCTTAGCTCCCGAAGTTGTGAGCGCTCCCCAGCATCCTGGTCCCATTTCTCTGAGCGTGTCCCGGGGCAGCCTTTCTGCGGGAAACCTGCGCGGAGAGGGGGCTCTGCGGGTGGGCAGCCCACTCCCCGAGTCTGAACCTCGGTCCCCATGACAGGGATGCTCAGCTCTGGAGTCCCCTGTGACTACGGCGGCCCTCAGAGAACTATGAAACATAATCCACAGTCAAGTGATGCTGTGCCCAGTTCGGGGTTATTGTGGGGTCGATGAGGGCTCCTGGGTTTTGCTATTGCATGAGGCAGGCCTTGCATCACATTAAGTCATTCCTGTTCATGTCTGATCTGGTGAATTAGTTAAGATGCACTAGGAATGGTAGAAGTTGCTGAGGGGAATTCGGTGCTGTCTGGGACATGAGGAGATGCGCAGTGAGGTGCTCGTGTGTAGCTGGAATTGTTCTGTGCGGATGCTCCTCCACCTTTCTCTACAGTTGCCCACATCTCACCCCTCCTTTTCCAGCACAAATCTCTCGCAATTCCCCCATCCCATTCTTATGTATCACAGCTAGTCTCATTTGGGCTAGCTTGCTCATGAGATTTTGGAATTCATCACACAAGCACATTTTTTACAGTGAAAGTGAAGCCAGTGTGTAGCATTTTCTGCTTCCTTTACACCCACAAACTCTGAGTCTTAAAAGCTGCTGCCTCCTCGACTCCTGTTGCTGCATCAGCAAAGCCACTTTAACAGAGATACATGGGGCCTCACAGATCAGGCCACAGAAAGCCCATCTCAGTGCTCCTGTATGAAAAGAACAGCTGTGTGGAAAGATCAATAAACACAACCAGTTGCTCCAAGAGTCATAAAATGGAAAGACTCCACAAAATAAAATGTGTGGCATGGGACTCTGGCTCCAGACACTGCAGCAGAAGTCCTGGGAAATGCAGTAATTAATGGGAAGCCTCAGACTTGTTTTCTTCCAGTGGTTCCACACATAAAAATACTTGTTTTGGGAAAGGAAATCACAGTGGTAGGAAGAAATACTTACCTATGCAATAGGATAGCCTGTTTACACCTAATGCATTGGAAAAATTGTTCATGAACGGCTTATCTATGTGAAAATAAAACACTTGCAGTGCTGCCAAGGCCAGAGAGACCTCAGGTGAGCTGCACATTTGCTGGCTCACCCTGTGAGCTTAAAGTGTCTGGGCCTGCTTTGGTTTTATTCATGCTAAAAAAACCCAAAAAAACAAAACAAAACCAAAAAGCCCAAAACAAACAAACAAAACCATCTGAAAAACTGTGTGAAAGCTGTTTTAGTAAAATTTTCTTCTTTCTACCTGACTTTTCCACGTTACTGTAGCTCTTTGCTCCTTTGCTTAATCTGCATATTTCCCTAAGTTTTCCCTTAGCACAGAGGAGAAAGGAACCCCTTGGGAACACACAGCCCCTTGCTGGCTCACTCTCACCTCTCCATCACCACCTGGATCCCCTCTGCCCTCTTTGCAGTTCTCTCCTCCCACCCCTAGCTCTCCCCAGCCTCTTCAGGTGCGGTGGTCCTTCCCCATCACACTCACACCTCCCCCAGCCTGGTCCACTCCTGCTCTCATACCTGTACCCTGCTGCTGCTTTCAGGAGTGCCCATGCTCACCAGCCTGTGCCACCCCTCCTCCTCACTCTGCCACCACTTTGGGGACTGGTGTTTTCCCCAAGCCTTCCCTGCAATCACCCTGTCACGACCAGTGAATGCCCCACGCCAGTTTCCCAAGCCTCGGGCTCCACAGCCACACATCATGTAGAAGGGAAAAGAGGTGCCTGAGGTTATATCTTTGCTCCAGGGCGGGGTATGCAGGATTCATGCAGAGCTCTGAGTGAATTTCCTCCACAGAAGCAGCTGCAGCAGTGGCCAGTGGTTCCCTTGCCTGCGCAAAGCCTAATGTAAGGAGGGTCACTTTTTTCCACTTCCCTTTGACATTGCTTCTATGGAGTTTTTTGATAGCTGTGTGCCCATGAACTCAGATCTTGAGGTGTGATCGATGAACTAGTTAAGCTTTCTAAATGGTTATAAAGCTAAATCCTCAAATTAATTTGTGTTGTGTAGGGATTTGTTTACATGTGAAAACTTATCGTTAAAAACTTACACCTCTTCAGCTCAAGCAGGGATTTGTGAGGAGGTGGGAGGGAGCGGGTGAGAGCCTCCTGCCCCTTTCAGCGCAGCACACGCTCTGTGCCATGTGCCAGGGCCATCAGTGTCTCCAGCCACCTCCACCCCCAGCTGAGTGTCTGCGTTCTGGGTACTAATTCACCACATGGAAAACAGTAGTTGAGCAAAGAAGAACACACAATATGTTGTGTCACTACAACGGTAGTAGCGGTAGAATGATCCTGGCTAACTTTCCTGTACAGGCCAGTGATCTCCTTTGAGTCTCACTTCTGTAGCCTTTTGCTCTTATGGGAGCTCATCCAAAGCCCACTGAATTCCCATCCATCTTGGTGGGCTTCCACTCTGCCTCACTGTGGCTAATCTCACAAATAAGAGCTCAAAGATCAGGTTATTTTATTCTGTCTCAACTCACCTAAAACAAGCCTTACTGCTAGGCGGTATCTGCACTGTTGGATTGACTTTGGGGCTGAGCCATTCTTGGATACATGCTGTCACAGCTAGTTAGATTCTTGCCCTTTGGCAACGGGAATGCCCCATGTCACAACAGGAGTGTTGCAGTGACACACTGCAGGTCACCATATAGGTGTATGGGCTTGACTGAATCAAAGCTTTTTATACCCGTGTGCTGCAAACTGCCTGTCTTCCTGTGAAGTGGTCAAATGGGCGACGTTGTCTGAGCCCCATGTGCTTTAACCCCCATATGTCTCTTTCCAGCAACACTTTGCACTGCACTCACACATGTGGTTGCCTAAGAGACTGGCCCAACCCTGCTTGGCTTGGAGCAGCATTTGTTCCCTGTTTGTACTAGATCTACCCTGCTGTAGCCTGGAAGCAGAGGGACCACGTGAAACTGCTGATTAAGAATTGCTGCCACTGATGTCATTTGTGGACGAAGACTCTGGTTCTGTGTTTAAACAAACATGGTTAGAAACACCACAGGAATGGTCACTTTAAGTTGTAAATATTTTTATATTCGCTTAAGGTATCAGAGAGACAATGTCGCTATTCAACAGGTATTTGCAGTCACTGCACAAGGCCTCCTCTTCTGAGCTTGGATGTGACAATTTGTGGATCTGGGGTGAAGCAGAAGTGCTTCACTTAGAGCACACTAATTAGTTGTTAGATTACAAGAACTCTGCTGCATTTGTGAATGATGTTGAAACTACTCAGGATCAGTTCTCTAGAAACCCACGGGTTTGTTTCCAAACTATACTCAAGAGCCAAAATTCTCTCTCTGTTCAAAGAAACAAAATTTTGTTAATAAAAGTCTGTAACATCATCTATAGGGACTGAATCTACCTTTTATTTACTCTTTTTTTTTGAATGGGATTATCATGATTTTCACTTGTCAGAAAGCCACAGACAGAGAGCCTTTGCCTTCCTTCCACAGAGAATGAAGCTCCTCCCTTCTCTTCTGATTCGTAGGTGAGACTCTTCTGACGACAAACCTAAGGGAGACAGACAAACCTGAGGCTAGGGTACGGACAATAAATTGAGACAACTCATAGGTCATCAGTGAGAGCAGTTCATGTGTAGCCATGACCAGAATTTTACAACAGTCTTCTCAGAGCCAGCCTTAAAAAAAATAAAGAGATGATGGTACTATTTTTCAGATGGGGGTACAACCTTATTTTAATTCATTAGCTGACATGTAATTACAAAGCACCATGCTGCCATCTCACAGGAACAGGAGCATGTCCGTGCAGCACATGTAACTAAAGGTGGTATTTTTGGACACTGACCTGTAGATCAGTGTTAGAATCCAGATGAATGTTGGAGACATCCAGATCTAACTGGAAACAGCACAGTCATAAAACCATGGATGCACTGTGTGGTGTGGACACTTGTCACACGCTGATCTAATTTCCTGTTTGGAGATATAGGAATCCTGGGAAGGTGTAAGAGAGCCTTGTGATCCTGCCCATGGACAGAGACTTGTCTCATGCACACGATGGGCTATGCTTCCTAAAACGTGGGACTTGCTGCATGTCCATAATGCATGCATCCCGCGTGCAAGCTGTGCATGTGCACGGCAGCAGCGCGCCTGAGGGGCTCGTTGGCTCATTGCAGCCCCTGGTGGGCTCAGTTGCTTGTCATCTAGAACTTGTTGGCAAAAGGTCAAAATCCTCCTTTTCCAGACTACATTTCTGGGTGGAAGAATGTACCATTTGAGCAGGTAGGGCTAATAAGGGAACTTAAAACCATGTTATCATTTCCTTGCCCTCCTCTTTCATGCTCTTAGGTGAAGCATATTGGTAAGCACAATTTCTGAAGACAGAGTGCATCAGATAGATGCCCAGCTTCACAGAGTGAGCTGCACACCAAGATTTCCTCGTAGTCTTTTCAAATCTCTTCCAAAGCCTTTTGCCTTCCAGGGGTTTAATACAATAGGCAAGCAAATCTCAACTGAATGAGGGGCAATCAAACATGCCAAGTTGTGAGTGACTAATTGGTAGTTGTTGCAGTTCTTCCAATTTGCGGTATCATTCCTGATAGTGGCATTGGGTGTCATCTAGTCTCAGAGGGACTACAAATCTTGTTGGAGAATCTCATATTTAATTATATGATTTTGTTTCTCCTCTCATAAGAATACTAACATGTTGTCCTATGAGGTTTGAAAAGAACATCACCAATTTACTATTTCTGTTAGTGATCCCTGTTTCTTGTGCAGTTTTTGTCATCTAAATACAACTGTCCTTTAGATTCCAACAAACAGGGAACAGTGTGATTTGCCAGTCCTTGATATTTCTAGAGCCCTAGAGGGACATGAGCCAAACTCATTTCCAAGAGTTTATGAAGCAGTTGATAAAAAGTTGCGTTCTCTTAATGAGTTGGATGAATTATTTTCAGATGGAATACTGAAGGGAGGGAAGAAAGGGAAATTATTTATGCTTATTAGAACCATTCAATGTGACTGTATCAGAAATATTTATATTTTGTGAGTCTTTCAAAATTGTTTCTGTAAGCAAATGAACATGCACTATTTTTAGCTGTTCCCTGTTCAATTAATGATTCTAAATCTTGTAATTTTTGCTTTTTTTCAAGAAAATAATAGTGATGCAATTGCTGATCAGCAGATGGGTGATCCAAAAGTTTTATATTCCATTAAATAGAGTCATTGTAGTCTATTCAAAGCAAAGATAAGAGTCAAAGACATAAGTATTAAATGAGTTTTGTGGGAAGATGAAGTCTCTCGGAGACTGATACCGAAAAGCTTTTCCTGTCTGCTGCGATATAGAAGTCTGTCACACCTACATGTGTCCCAGCTGAGGGGAAAAGGTCAAGGTCTGTGAGAGGGACTTGAATAAAGCCATAGAGGTTTTTAATTAGAGGATTTTAACAAGCTTCCCAGCTAGATGAGAATTACAGCTGTGGGAGAGCTCCTGTGGCAGTCATCTTCATACACTCAGTGGAGCGTGGACAGCTTTTGAATGGCAGTTGTGTAATGAATTGATTTAGCCAGGGCAGGCTGAAGACCCTTTTCTGCAACTTGCAAAAGCAATCCCCTCTTCAAGGAAATTAGTTTGCACTTTGCACTGTTGGGGCAGTGGACAGATAGTCTGCTCATAGACAGGCCTCCAGTTCTACAAGGCAATATATTCAAAGCTTAGCCAAGACCATGTAAATCTCCACCATGTAAAACTAGTAGCCCAAATTGCACAACTTGAACCATTGAAATGTCTTCTTGGCATGATTTACATTTAAAAAAACCAAAATTTTGGCTCCTTCCCAAGAAAAAAAGTAAAAGAAAAAAAAAAAAACAAACCAGAGGGAATCTGTTAGCTTTGGGGTTCTCCCCTCAGGTGAAAATGCCAGACTGAGAAGCTAGAGTGCAGAGGACAATTGAAAGACTTTGGAAAAAAGGTATCTGGTGATGAACAACTAGGTGTTACCTAGGGAAAAATGTCCACAGAGGCAAAAAAACAGTGAAAGATGCTGAGCTCCCCTCTGTAGGTATCAGGAAGAAGCAGGCAGGCAGGTAAACTGTCCATGTCTCAGAATACATTATCTCTACAATGCTTTTTTTCTATATAAAAACATGTTCCTCTACAGTGTTTTCTGTTACTGTCTCCTGGTCTGTAGCTCCTTACAGAACAGAGGTTTTAAAACACAAGACAGGGAGAAGGGGTCACCATCGCCCAGGGGGCTGCAGCCCAACGCCCCTGCAGAGGCAAAGGGCTCTGTAATTACACGTATAGTGAGTGATTTCCTCAGTGGTGTTTGTCGTTCCTGCTCCATTAATAAACACTGTCACATAACTTTTTCCTCCTCCTGGATCCCTGCTTGGTCCCTGAAATTGCATAACCTTCCTCTTTTTCACTGTGCACAGCTACAGCTCCTGTCTGCCATCATCTACCTCTTTATGATACACCATTCCTCTTCACTTGGGGCGGAGCTCCCTAGCTTTGTCTCAGCCAATCTTGCCTTCAGATCTGACTGTAAAATCTTACCAGGTTCAGAGTATGACTAAAGAGTCAGTTCATTGCCCAGGCAACCCTCCCCCTCTTTTTTAAATATAAGCATCACATTTGCTGTTCTTCAGTCACATGGTGTCAGTCTGTATTTGAAACAGTTATTAATCATCCTTGCTAATGCACATTAAATGTCTAGTTTTCGTTAACACTGTGTT
This sequence comes from Pterocles gutturalis, assembly GCF_000699245.1. NCBI lineage: Eukaryota > Metazoa > Chordata > Aves > Pterocliformes > Pteroclidae > Pterocles > Pterocles gutturalis. The sequence goes on along the minus strand of NW_010137148.1, from coordinate 21,903 downwards.
CTGGGAGAGAGCCCGTCCTTTGTATTATTTGGTCTTTTGAGAATCTGGTTTTGCCATTGTTCTCAAAGTATTAACACTGTATGTAGGCACGTGGTCCTGGAGGAGCTGTTCCACTCGTACTGATTGGATTATTTTAAAGAGAAGGAAAATGGTTTGTGCGACTGAACCCCCAATTCATATCAGTCAAATACAACAGTGGTACAATAGGAACACAGAACGTGATTTACTTTTGCTCCTGAAATTGTCATTACATGAAGCCATTCTAGCAGATAATAATATGCATTATTGTGAAGAGTTACTTGTCACACAATTTTAAGCCAGTTCCAAGACATATTGGAATGCAAATTTCAACAGCCAGTCTGCTGAACAAAGAAAGTCTCCTAAATCTGTACGTACTTGCACTGCTGGCACATAGTGCCAAATTAACAAGGAAAACAGTTACAAAATTCTACATCATTAGAAAGAATTATATGTCTGAGATGTTACATCATTTAAAATTCCCCTCCCTTCTTTGTCTCCTGGGTGGGAAGCTGGAAAGTAAGAAGAACGTTATACCTCTTGCTAATGAAAAACAACAAAAAGTTTCTGAAAATTCAGCTTTGTCTAAGGTCACTTAGATCTCTAAACTTGTTCAGGACACTTGATCTCTGAACCAGTAAATCTTCCCAGTATTGCTTTCACCACAGATTCCATAGCAAAACCGCAGACCACGCTGCCCTGTTCCAAGGATGGCAGCAAGAGATAACTTTCTAGCAGAGTGGGACAGGTGAAAACCAAGTTTGGCAAGATAAATGAAAAGTTGTAGAAGACAATGAAAACCCAGGAAGGCAAAAGACATGACTATTGAGAGCCAAATGGATAGACTGCAAATGCAAACTGTCCAAAATTCACAAGAGATATGACAGAAAAGAGATGAGCTTTTATCCTCTCCTGGAAGGTATTGCCACATTTTCAAGTTCTTAAACCTGCTTTATTAAGGCACTGTGACATAGTGTGTTTAATAATCTCTGTGATTTACAGAGAAATAATTATTATTTACAGAGAAATAATTATTAGGTCATTAGTTAAATTAGACTCAGAATGCAAAGTGTTACTAATGAAAAACAAAGTAAACACTGTATTTTTTTCCTTCCCTTAGAGACACATTCATGCCAAAGTATCATTAAACAGAGAAGCACGTTTTGCACAGCATCAAAGGAGTCTCCAGAGAATGGGAGACTGTACCCCCAGAGAACTGGAGACTATATCTTTCTCATAAGTATGCACAGAAATTTGCATTTGGGAAGTAGAAAGTTAATTGAACAGTGAAAATGCACAAATTCCCCCACTTGCCTGACAGATATTTGGTATATTATGGCCTTCATCTTGCAAGGAGTTGGTCTTTGCACACAGTCTCTTGGAGTTCTAACGGTCTTTATAGAAACTGATAAATCAATGAAATTTCCTCACAAATACATTTCCTTCATATATTTTGACAAATGTATTTAGTGTGCTTATTTTATGCTTTCTAACATCTGCATAGTTTTGCTAGTACAATTCGCTGAAGTAATCGAGTCTGAGGTTCAGGTGAAGAGATGAGGGCTACTCAGCACACAAAAACTGCAGGGAAAGGCTGGTATCTGCAGTGCCAGAGGCTTATTTATTAACCTGGGTCCAACCAGGAGCAAATTCAGTCCATGCTGATCCCTAGGGCTTCCTCCAAGGTGCCTGTTGGCTCTGAGCAGGAGTGAGAGTGGTTAACACTTGGACAGTATCACTTGTGTCTGAGATCTGTCTCTGCGTTACATCTTTCCTCTGTGTCTAAGGGTCAGTTGGAAAGTGTCCGACCTGCAGTGGTAATGGAGTCCATCGGACCACTGATGCTGCCTTCAGGGCAAGACTCTTTGGTCATATCCTGTATTTTTCACAGACAGAATGTTGTATTTGGCATTTCTATATTTTGTCATATTTCTTTGTGCTGTGCAAATACTTTATGCTCCCTGAAAACATACTGAACTTGATTAATTACGTTAACCAATTCAAGATCAGTTTAACTACACTGTATGTTGACTTTGCTTCCATACAGGACTTGCCTTACATATGCTCCTGGCAACTAGCACTGAATTTTGGAGGCTATTTTTCTAACTGCTGTGTGCACAGGTAGCATCAAGTAAGAGCTAATTTGACATAAAAGAACTAGCTGTGTCATATAAAGCCAACTCATTTCTTTCGTTCACCCAAACCATCCTATTGGACTAGGCCGTTGAACTCTAGCTAAAATGCCTACTAGGCATCAGCTGCATCCTGTTAGTTTTAATAAGTAATTCATTCTTTATCTTGGTCAGCTTGCTTCATTTGTTTTCCTGATTAAATTAAGGAGTAGAGTATTTCATAAATTAATAATTCCAGTGGATTCTATTTCACTTGTATTCTGCAACTCTAGATTAAACTTCACAGCTCAGCTGATGCATTCTCAAGTTATTCTCTTTCCTATGTCCTCCATATCCTATGATGAGAAAATAAAGAAGGCTTTTATACATGTGTGGCAGTAGAAAATAAGAGTCTGTTGTAATGTTCAAAGTTCAGATGCTCAACAGCTCACTCAACTACCCACCTGCGGCAGGACAGATACACTGCAGAAGCTGCTGAGTAAATCCACGTTTCATCATCTGTTTCATCCTTTGTAATGAAGGAAACTTCTCTACAAAAAGGCTTGGATTCATTTTTACCACGCTTAGCCTTTCTGTGATGAGGAGTGTGCTTCCTTATTCTCTTCCATTTTCTACTAGCTCTTAATTATTATGATTTTGTGTTCTACTTGCATATGGAAGAAGTGAAGCTTAGAGCTTCGAAAGAAGACAGGATCTGTCCCTGTATTAATACTGTTGCAGAGACTGAATCACAACCAGAATTCTTTTCCTAAGAAGTAGGTAACGCTGTCTCTGGGCACACCACATGAGTGAAATGTTTCAGCCAGTTAACAGACTAAATAAACCAGATTAAAACCTTAAAAATAATAATAATTACAATTATGATGATATGTTAGGTTGCACCAACTAGAAAAATAAAATCAATGCAAAAGTTTTAAAGAAAAATCTTGTACAGAAACCTTATTTAAAGTTAAGTTCCTGTCTGATACCATCCATCTGGGAATTGGATGACTAATGGAAAGAGTTTGGCTGTTTATGATACTACAAAATTAATGTTTGAAAGTTGGCTTTTATAGATTACTGGGTTTCTGCAAAATCCCGTCATAGGGCTTCAAATTCACTCAGAGCTGAAACAGTTTTCTTTTTGTCTCCATCATTTGTTGTCCTTGCTTACGACAGGGGTCAGCATTTTTAAGTACAATGATTTGGAACTGTTTGAAGTAAGGTATTGCCCCGTTCCAGTGTGTTAATCAGGACCTTGTAATTAAAAGTAACCTCCCAACAATGAACCAAGGGATCTGTGGCTCCTTGGCATGCTGGGTGGTTTGTTGCTGTGTTGTTAAAACATTTTTATGTTACTGATGTAGCTTAGCTATCCAGGAAGTAAATAGCCGAGCTGGCGAAATACCTTGTTGTTACACACTTGTGTAACACACTAGAGAAAAGATTAACACAGAACCTGATCCTTCCTGGTGCACTGACCACTGAGAGAGGAATGACGGATTTTGGGGAACTGGAGGCATTCATCAGCAGGGCTCTGACTTTCTGGCTTGAAAAAAGTTGAGTGAAATAAATATGTTACTTAAAACCTGAAAGACAGCACAAAATATGAGTATCATGTGGAGAAGCTATTAAAAAAAAAGATCAAGAACAGCACACTTTTAAGAATTTAAATATTTATTTATGATTTATGTATTACAGTCATTGAGGTTGTTAAAAACCAGAAATCCCCTCTTAATAGTACAAGAAGCAAGTATGACCATCATTTAAATATTTGGGCAGCAGTCCAGAAACCTAACTTTCATATCTGCCTATACATCCTCTTGCCAAATGCACTCTGCTTTTTCATTGTCTCCTGGAAACCCATCTTTCCTGTCTGTTACTTCACCCCTCTTTCAGTACCCATGGCTGCAGGGCTGGAGGCAGCCAGCTCTCAGCACCCTCCAGCAGGATGAGGTTTTCAAACAGACACAGCATCACCTGGGCAGGAGATTAAAATCAAACCAAAGGGAATATGTTTCACCCAGGGTACCAATTAATTATGGGAATTCAGTGAAATATGAGGATGTGGAAGCCAAAGAATTAATGAAAATAGAAAGGAAGCAGGAAAATTCATGGAAGATTGGCCCAACAGAACTAGAAAATACTGTGTTCTGCATGTGGCCTCTGATTTACGAAGACTCCAAACTTCAGATTTCCGGAAGATGGGAGATTAGAATAGGGGGAAAATCTTTCTGTATTCATCTTGTTTCTTGTTCCTCCTTAAGCCACTTGGAGACAAGAGAGAGTTGGTTAGCTGGCTTTTTGGTCCAACCTAGTCCAGCAGGTGCTACTAACAACTTTCTCTCGAGAATTAGATTAATAAATCTGGCTCAGAATCCTTTCCTGGATCTTTCATGGTTTATTTCCAATGTATCTGGTTTTATTTTAAATATTGACATCCCATCTAGTATATTTTAAAATGCATATATTTCTTGTATTTTATCAGCTGTACTTTAACCTCAATGTTATAAATTCCCTTACTGACCCTTGATAGTATGAAGAGATAATGTCCTTGACTATGGTTTTACATAGTCTTCCTTAAGAAACAGGCTCTTATTATTGAAGAATACACACATACACAGGTTTTACTTTTATAGATGTAATCTGTTGCATGTTTTCTGTGTGAAGGCGTGAGAAAGAGAATATCTGTAGGAATTTTTAAGTCCTGTTGCAAACAAATCTGACTTTCGGGGCAAAAGACAGTGGTGGTTTTTGTGTACTGACAATAGCAGTATCAAACCAGTATCACTCCCAAGCCCTACAGAGAATATCCCTGTGCTGAGGACTCAATTAGTACAATGGTTTACCTTAGCAGCAGTGAGTCAGCTCTTGGGCTGACTGATTAATCTTCTCAAAGGCTTTAAAATATTGTTAAAAATAAACCAGGATCACTTAAAACATTTTTTCAGGTGGTGGTTGTTAATCTGCTCTTCCCTGCAGCTAGTGTCCAGGCCTAATTGCCTTGTATGACCTGGTGATGGATTGGTCTTATGAATGGTGCTGTGCTTGGATTACTTTGCACTGCTAACCTAAATATTTGCAGGGAGGACTGCCCTTCTTACAGGGCCTGCTTTTTATTGTGCTGAGTTGTTAAGATTGAAATGCCTTAATGTAATTGATACAGCAACATTCATATGTGCCTACTCTTCTCTTCTTTTTTCAATATCTTTCTTTGTTGTATTTCTGTGTTCTGACTATAGTAAAAGATTTGTCATGAACTGATGGTAAGTGAACTATTATTCCATTTTTCTATATTTTCAATTTAATTTCAAGCTAATGAAAAGTAGTGGATGAACATCCCTGAAAGCCTACTCTTTTATTTACAGAACATATACAGCATAGGAAACATGAGTATTCCATGCATTGTTTTATTAATATGCCTAAACTCAGATCACCAGTATGAATATACTGCTCCTAGCAGTGTGTTTAGTGTCCAGCCCTTTGGAAGACTTCTTTGTTTTGGTTGAGACTGCTGACAGTGGTTGCAAAAAGTAATAGTAGTTTCCAGAGAGTGAATAGTCCTCTGAAAATGTAGCAGATTTGCAACCAGTTTGTCTTGCTAAAATCCATTGTTCTCTCTCTGCTTGTCCACTGAGATGGTAATTTGGTTGTAGAAGGCTATCTGATCAGGCATTAAGTTGATCAGGCATGGTTTCCCCTTCCTAAATCCATGCTGACTACTCAAAATCACTTTCTTGTCTTTCATATGTTTTGAAATTGCCTCCAGAAAGATTTGATCCACCTCCTTCCTGAGGTCTGAGCTGAGGCTGATTAGCCTGTACTTCCTCAGATCCTCCTTGTTGCCCTTCTTGAAGACAGGGGTGACATTTAATTTATTCCAGTCCTCAGGAACCTCTCCCAGTTACCACAGCCTTTCAAAGATCATCGTGACTGGCCTTGCAATGACATCAGCCAGCTCCCTCAGCCCTTATAGGTGCATCCCATCCAGTCCCATGGACTTGTGCATTCAGCTTTATTTAAATGATCCCTGAACTGGTCCTTACTGAGGTGGGCCTGTGCTAAACGTCATGAAGTTCAACAAGGCTGAGTGCAAGGTCCTGCCCATGGGTCGAGGCAACCCCAAGCACAAATATACGCTGGGAGGAGAATGGATTGAGATCAGCTCTGAGGAGAAGGACTTGGGGGTGTTGGTTGATGAGAAGTTGAACATGAGCCGGCAGTGTGCACTTGCAGCCCAGAAAACCAACCGTGTCCTGGGCTGCATCAAAAGAAGGATGACCAGCAGGTCAAGGGAGGTTATTCTCCCCCTCTGCTCTGGTGAGACCCCACCTGGAGACTGTGTTCAGCTCTGGAGTCCTCAGCACAGGGGAGAAAATAAGATGGAAAAGCTTGGAGGTCAAGATAATGACAGGGAGATCACTTACCAATTACTGTAATGGGCAAAACAGACTCCACTTGGGGAAAATAAATTTAATTTATTCCATGTAAAATAGGTTTAGATAGTAAGATACAAAGACAAATTAAACAACACCTTCCCCCATCCCTCCCTTTTTTCCAGGCTCAGCTTCTTTCCTTCATTCCCCACTCTTCTACCCCACCCTGCCCAAGTGACACAGGTGAATGAGGAACCGTGGTCAGTTCTGGTCAGTCCATTGCAGTTTGTCTCTGCTGCTCCTTCCTCCTCACACTTTTCCTCTGCTTCAGTGTGGGTCCTTTCCATGGGCTGCAGTTCTTCAGGATCTTCCTGAAGAAGATCAGGTTGATCTTCAGGATCAGCCTGCTCCAGCGTGGTTCCTCCATTTCTTATATACACTTTTGCAGGAGCACCACCAGTTTCCCTGATGGGCTCATCTGTGTCCCGCAGTGGGACTTGTGATCAATGGCATGAAGTCTGCTGGAAGCCAGTCACTAGTAGTGTACCTCAGACGTCATTATGGAAGCCAGTACTAACATCTTCATTAATGACCTGGACGATGGGACGGAACGCACCCTCAGCAAGTTTGCGAGGATACAAAATTGGGAGGCATAGCTGATACACCAGCTAGAGCATTTGACATATGACGAGAGGCTGAGAGAGCTGGGACTGTTCATCCTGGAGAAGAGAAAACTCAGGGGGATCTTACTAATATGTATAAAAATACCCGATGGGTGTGAAGGAGTAAAAAAGGATGGAGCCAAGCCCCTTTGTCAAATTTTCAGACAGTAATAACTGTTTTGGGACAAGGAAGTTATTTTCCATTGAGATATATTTGCTCTATTTCTGCCTTGACTTTAGTAGGTAACATATGCCCCTGAATCCCACTGAATTTGAATATGCTTTCATAGTTTATAGTACAAACCTGGATACAGCACAACAGAATAAAAGTAGTACAGTGCAGTACTGTGCTTTGACAAATGAGATAATTAAGCCTGGACAGTTCTGATTTCGTGGTAATTTTGAACCAGGTTATTCTGACTGGTTGATAACTGGACTTCTGTAGGCTTCTCTTGCTGTTTTGGTTGCTTCTGTCCCAATAAACTCTTGAGATTTGCATTAAATAATTTTTTTATACAAGTTGCTTTGTTGATTGTTTTTTGTTCTGGAGATTTTTCTCCGTAATAGTCTACACCAAAAACTGAGCACTGCTTTTGTATATTGACTACTACATATTTTTGATGTCAGCATCTCAAATCATCAGATCAAAATCCGAAATGCTCAACATTTAAAGGAAATATCTGAAAAAAAATTGAAAATGTTATAACAGGCGTAACATGCTTCATACACACGAAAGGTTTAACTTACTCAAGTTTGTAAAGTACTTTGAAATTTTGAGATTGCAGGTACAATTGAGGTACAAAAATAATGAACTATTGTTCTCTAAGCAGGAACCTCATGAAGATATTTCAGTTACTGAGTTAGACTGGACTTTGCTGCTAGTCTTGCCAGAAAGTTAAGTGTCATATAGCTCTTTAAACTTGAGTCTGTCTTCTATAACAGCATATGATATCCTAAGCATAAGCAAGGTTTCATGGGCAGAAATGCCAGGAACTGCAAGAAGAGACATTTATCACATTTGTGTCTCTGTTGCTCATTATTTTTATTTCTCCTGTGTGATCTGAATCCTGATCCTTCTCCTTTCACTTGTGAAGCACCTGGAGATCGCCTTCTGCCATGTAGTACTATCTGTATTTCAGTTTCTCCTAAAATTTCAAACCACAAAGCAAGATGTGGTATTTTCTTCACTTCCTCCCCACCCCAGGACCATGATCAAAATCAACATTCATATGACAACATCATAGGTGAGCAGCCTGGTGCATGATGTAAGACTAAGAAAATGACTTGGGCTTAACCTTTACAATAATCTTTACTTAAAGCTTGACAGAAGCAGAGGAAAGTCCCCTTAACCTCAGTGTACATTGTATCTGACTCAGAAGGCTTGAAGTGGTAAAAGCCCAGCCTTACATGAGAAGAGTGCAGCAGTGAAGAGCCTGGTTTCTCCTTTTCACTGAAGGCTTTGAGCAGAAGTGAGACATTGGGGAGTTGTAGATCTGTCTTTATACTTTCATATAGTCAATTTTCTAGGCATTGAGATTCCAGCAGAGCTTTCAGCTAAAATGAATGTAACTAATAATTGAGAATTCAGTAACATCTGATTTGCAAATTATTGCATGAGACATAGATGAAGCCTCATACTTCGCTATAAATTATTAATTAGGTTTGGAAAATTATCTTGGATATGTAAATCTATTATTAAGTAAATCTGTTGGCACTTTTAACAAACGAATGTAATATTGCTATTAAAAATTCTCATTGTGATTATTCACAAAATAACTCCAAGAAGCGTAAGACAGAAATTAATTTATCTTTGAGATAATGTTCTCTTGCATTCAAGATTGCAATTATTCTCCATGTCCTGCTATTCTAACTCAGAAAAAAATTCAGTTGGAAGTTGCTATTTTTTCTGGGGAGAAAAAGAGAAGATTGAATCACATTCCAGCTGATCTTCGGTTATATATTATTTTGTCTTCTCCATAGGAATGGATATATAGGAGGGAGCTGTACATGTCCTTCTGACTTGAGAGTACAAAGCCAGGGGCATTCTACATTTTCATATCTGATGCCAGGCTCCTAAGATAAATGTGGGTCTCCAGGAGAGTGTAGCTGCCCTCTCTGTACACCAGGCACCAAAAGCAGGGCAGCGCAGGTCCCATCTTTCTGGCAGGCATGTATCTGTTTTTCTGCACTGTGTTGTTGTGCTGCTGGGATAACTCAGCTCCCCACCTGCAGTGCCTGCTGCACACCCAGTTACTTTCCTGTGGCACTTTGCAGCTCTCAAAGACATAATTACACCTTTGATTTCTGCCTCTTTTGTTTGTTACAGTAAATGACCAGGTGTATGACCAGGTATGATTTTGGCATTTGGTTCTGTTGCTGACACCTGCAAATACTAGAGCTGGGTGGTAAAGTTTTGAGGTTCGTTGTTATTTTCATTTTTGCAGATGTGCATTTTTTGCAGATGTGCATTTAGCATGTGCCATTCTGCGTCACCCATTTGGTCCATGTTGTCAGCTGCAGCTTGCTCAGGGTAGATTCCAGCTGATAGTAACCAACTCACAGTTTGCACAATATTTAACTATAAGTCTTTGGTTGCAACTTTAGGTTATTTCTGCCTTTACTGCTTAATTTTACTTTCGCCAGAATACTCCCCAAACCTTAGCTTTCATATGGTAAATCTGTAGGAATGCTGCACATGAGACTATTCAGCACAAAGGTTTTAATGAAACGCTCCTGTAAATATTCCTGCTTCTCTGTTGTTACAGTTATTTTAAGTGTATGTTTAACTTGCTGATTTCACACACCGCTGTGCAGCTGTTTGTTATATATTAACTTAAGACTCGATCCCACAAGGTACTGACTGTTTTTGGACCACGCCGAGTCCCCTTTCCTCCCAGCGGCCTCTCAGGGCTCACAGGGTGCTCAGCACCTCGCGGGACTGAGCCCTGAATGCGGGCAACAACAGGCTCTTTCAAAAACCAAACAGGTTTTCTGGAACGAGGTTCATACTGTAACTGGGCAATATTTTGTGCAAAGGATTTTCATACATTTAGATTAAATCTTATCCAGAACAACAGATCTCATAGTTAATGGCTGCTGAAAGACAGAAACATTTAAGTATGTATGGTGGTAATTAATTACATTTTGCAATTACGGTTTTATTAGTTGTTCAGTTAAGTACAAAACCATTACTGAGACTAATATTTAAACTTCTGTGTGTTGGCTACAGTGTGTTTTGCCCCTCTGTTAAACTGTGTGGTTTTCAGAGTTGCAGATAACCTGTGCAGTTCATCCAGCGAAGCCATTTGGGCATTATCCATCGCTGCTCTCATGCACTGCACAACTGTGTGCTTTGTGCATTGTGACTTCAAGGGGATCCCACTGGCAATGGCATCGGGGGGCAGATTCCCTGGCATTACCCCAGCTTTCTGCAGCCACCCAGCTATAGAGCCAAGCCACGGGCCCTGCCTGCATCTGTGCATTGTCACCAATGGCACTGGCCAGGAGCGCTGGCCTCCACTGTGAATCAGACATTTTGAAAGGTAGGCTTTACTGAACCTGATCTGTTGCTTACATTTTGGGAAGCCAGGATTAATATTTAGTCACCAAATGTATCTTAATGAGATGCAGACATGGTGCAGCCTGTGCATACTACAGTATTAGTCATTAATTTTCCTCTGAAACTTGTTTAAGGAGAAGACCGTGGCATTGGCCTGTGTTGTAAATTCAGATGTATTTGGCACAGAAAAAGTGTTGCAACATACTGTTTCTAAAAAGTTACTCTTGTTTTACATGCAGATGAAGACTACAATCTTCCATTGTTTGCAAGGAAAAAGACAAGACCTGAAACCTTTAAGTAATGGGATTTAATTCCATCTATGAGCAAGGAAAACTACTTCCAAAAAGGCAGCCCTGTCTTCCCTGTTCAAAATCCTGCTATGCTAGCAAGGAGATGCTCTTTGATCTTGGTCCTGTTATCACCTGCAAATAGTGGTAATTAGGAGCTAAAAACTAAACCTGAATTTTGCTTTCAGACTTATGCTTAAGGTTGTCCAAAAACCAAGGCACAGTTCCATTCTAGGTTCTAGGGACTGCTGGAGGAATCTCACTTTAATTCACATACACCTGTGTGTTTATAACCATATAATCTTTTAAAAATAAGCAATTACACTGTTGGCCTTTGCCCTCACTCCTGCAAGTTAACTATCAGTTGCACACACATTTGTGTGTGCATTATCTCTTGAGATCAGTGTGACTTTAAGCATGCAGTAGCAGAGAATCTCATACATATGTTTCCAAGATCACAGCTCTGGTGATGTACTCTAACTGAAATCAGGGTATGAAATTGGTACGTAAGTAGTCCAAGGATTAAGCAACTTGCTGCCTGACAGTTTTCTCCGGGTAATGGCCATCAAGTTGACTGCTGTGCTTTTCTGGGAAATAAGCAAGAAACCCAAACAAAACTGAGGTTTTAGGAGTCTTTAGTAAATTAGAGAGGTTTCTGTGTAACTTTAAGCACAATTAGCTAAGCTAGCAACACTAAGAAGTTAATAGTTGTTTGCCTATTAAAAGAAAGTGGGGAAATAGGTAGAAGTTTATGTGAACAAAAGTGGACTGCTGATGCCAATGAAGTATTTTCCAAAACTTTCAGCATAGGATGAAGGCACCACATGACCTCATGTAAGAATATTGCAGCAGAAAGTAGTCACAAGTACTCAATATCCTCCCTGGGAAAACAGCTCCTGGTTTAGGGGAAATGAGGCTGAGGTTGGTTGTATGCTAATTCCCTTTCAATACTATGTGTTAGCAAAGCCGTTTAATACTTGCTGTAAAGCCTGGATTTCACTCTCCTCTCATTAATACCAGGTTAAATCTGGAATTATAGGCTCTCAAAAGCTTAGAGGTTCCAGTAAAATGAGATTTGGCTAAAAATTACATGTTGGTTTCTACTAGTGACAGTGTCACAGCTTTGGTGCCCCAAGCAATGAGAGAAGCAAGACTGGTGAGAAAAGAGACTATGCTTCATTAGGTATGGAATGATTTAGTAGAAGTTGTTGTGTCTTACTGCAAAACTTATGAAGGATTTCTTTCTCCGGAGAGCTTGAACTCCTTCTGTCCCCCTTTTCTTAGACTTCAGAACAATGAAGAATGTATGTAATAGTCAATTTTGAACAATTTCCAAGTGTTTCTATCATGTATTTTGCATAAGTGTTGGAAAATCAAGGCATAGAATACTGTGTATGGAGCAGGATGGCTGTTATTGCAGCGTTTCTCAGGCAGCAGTGTCTGTGACTCGGAGGGCTGAACACTGAACGGGAGCTGTTAATCAGCTGAAAGATAGCAGGGTTTCTCATAAATTAAGCATCTTCTCTCGGCCTGGTACAGTGAAGTATAAAGCTGATACTACAGTCAGCTGAAATTGGCTTGTTATAAAGGTGCACCTCTGTCTCTTTGGTTAAAACCATTATTCTGGAATGTATTGGTCTGTGGCTCTTTGGGACTTTCAGAGTTAAAGCTTTCATGTAAATCTTGTCCCTGCTAGGAAAATTACCAGATGCTGACAGGGGGTGTCACCAGTGGCTCAGGTGAACATATGCTGCATATGGCTTGGCCCGGAGCACGGACAGGGTGGCCCTGTTCCCTGCTGCCACCGAGACTGGGGAAAACAGGTTTTAGACCAACTGATTTCAGCATAATGCCAAAGGTTAGCCTCTACACAGTGTTTGTCCTGCCAATGAGACTGAATAACTAAACAAGCATAGATTGGCCTGACAAAATTTTTACGGCATCAAAAAAAAAAAAAAGAGCTAGATGGCATCTTTACTGAGTTATTTTACAAACAGTATTTTTTGAAGTATAGAGCAATCCCAACATCCTTGAACTGGGACTATATTGGATTCTTTTTGTCATGAAGCTGGAATTGAAACTGAATCAGAGATTGAATGTAAAGCAGACTAAAATAGCTATTTACCTTAATGATTGATTTTAATCTCCAAATTTGACATAACAGCACTTCATAAGAAATTCAATTAACTGTTTTCTGGAGGAACTATTTTCCTGCTTTTCCAGAGAACATACTTAAAAATATTTTCTGTTTGGGATGTTGCCACAGAATCAGAATTTGTGTTTCTTTCTGTCCTTTTTGTGAACCCACTACAGACCTCCACCCAGCACTACCACCTGCACACCCACGCATCCTGGCACCTTGCAGCTTTGAAACACAACACACAGGGAATAAGATGAGGGCACTTCCACGTTTTCCCAGCCATCCCAGCCCTTTCCAATTCACAGCTCTCCTGGGAAGCTCCTGAGACAAATTTCAAGTCTGGAGCCATTTCAGGAATCCCGTTGCTCATGGAAGGAAGAGTTTTCCACTCGCCTTCCTGTGCCCTCCTCCCTGCCCTTGAATGCTCACCTCCTGCCCTGCAACAGCTTGGGTGCAGCTAGGGGAGCTGGTTCAACTCACAGTCTGGCAGGAAAAAGCAGAAGGGAGATAGAGCATCTCTCCCTTTAGGTGGTGGCATGCTCATAGTTTAGCTAGAGGCATCACATCTACCTTCATCCTTAGAGACCAAGGTAGATGATGTGAAGAGCAGCAGATGATCTATGGGGAGCAACAGCATCTCTGGGTCAGTGTAATAATAGGAGAGAGCAAAGCAGCTGTTCCCATCCCAGCACAGAACAGGAAGTTTGCTGAATTATGTCATGAGAAGTGAGAGGTGGGAAGAGATCTGACTCAGGTGTTTTGTATTGCCTAGGGGAAACAGAATCCTAGGACAGAATTGATGTAAACGGCCTCCCTTTCACACTGCAGCTAGAAATATAGCTCACATCCCCAGCTTAGTATTTTATTTATGTGCCCTCGCATGTTGAAGGAATGGCTGCTAAGCTTTTTCTCATTAGATTTTCTTCACCTGAAGTTTAACAAGGACTGTATAAAAAAGGGCAGTGTGACTGACAGACAGAAACCAAGGTGTACATTTTGCTCTTTGCAATGTTTAGGCAAAGACAGCTCATCAACATAAATTAACTTTTGTGGTAAGAAAATGTGTAATCTTTCAGGTTCAGAGCTATCCTGTGCTCTTACAAGACATAAATTATTAGCCAGACCTACAATCTCCAGTTTAGAAGATTAATGGACCATCATTGAAATAGGCAACTGAGTCTTGAAACAGGCACTTTAGTCCGAACTTCTTTCAAAAAACTGGACATTAGGGTTTGTCCTCTGCATGGGTAGATAATGGATTATTTTATTTGTGTGTACACTTTTTATAGTTCTCATCACCGGAAGCATCAAAGTGCCAGAGGAGCATTGATGGATTTTGTCTTTGAAGGCCCATAGGTTATAAGGTGCTACTCCTATCATCACTTATTTCACACATATGGCACTTAAGCTTAGAAAAGTATGCTGAACTGCCAAGGTCTAAGAGAAACAAAATCCAGAATCCCTCTTCCCAAGCCTCAGTCATAAAGACATATTTCCTGCCTTAGGTGGGGGTTTCATTTTTTCAGATGATTTACCATTATTTTCAGGGCTGGTAAAATCGAGAGTTTAACCTTTACTCATAGGAATATGGGTATATGAGCCATGTGGTACCTTAGATATACATAACTTACTGCATCTCAGGCTAATTAAGTTAGGTTTTCTCCCACATTGTTCTGATAGGAAGACAGTTGCACAGTTCCAATGTTCTGAACTTAAACAAGCCTCTTCTGATTTCCTCCCAAAATCTGACTAACTTGTGCAGCCGCAATATCTTACAGAGGCAGTCAACTTGTACTATTGGTATTGCTTCCTAGAAACAACGATAGTATTACAAATAACATCAGGCTTCAAGATATTTCCTTGAGTATCCTGCTGATAAAAGATCTAATGGCTAAAAGATCTATGTATGTCTGTTTTTAACAGGACCAGTAAGGTAGCCCGAAATTTATAAATTTGTATGAGTCTGATTCAATGTCCAGACAAACACATTTTCAAGTGAGCAGCACTGTATTTTCTGCATCGTTAAAATCAGGTAACTTATCTTCCTGCCACAATAAACAGACAGTTTGCTTGAATTTGATCACACATGGTTTTTTTTTAAAAAAAAAACTTTTTGATTTTAGTTTTAATAAAGAAGGTAGTTAGTTACTACAGCAGCAGAGAAAGAGAGGGATGACTATTAGTTAAAGGCCTATCACTACTTTTAAGTTTTCAGGCAGGCTATATTCAGAGCACATATTTTATTGAAAAGGCTTAGCACGTAAGTGTAGTTGTAGCATTTCATTAGTATCCACTTTGTTCAAATTGGTTTTTTTCTAGCTTTTCCATTCCATGGGGTTTTTGATAGAGTAAATTCCAACAAAACGTAGAAGTTACTGAAAAACTAGAGGTAGGACTAGCATGAAGATTTCTTTTTTTCCTGAAAAAGAGAAACATGGTGGAGATGGTAATTCAATCTTCTGGCAAGAGAAACGTGCCCATGAATGTTAATTTAGTTCAGACTGTAACAAAGACAGCAAGTTTGTAATTGTAAAAAGACTAAACAAAGAAAAGTATTGATACAAATTAAAAAAAAAAAAAAACACTGTGTTCTTGAAGCACATGAATCAAGACCTCCTAGAAGCCTCCAAACAACAACACCCCCCACCCACCCCGCCGCCCCGTGCTTCTCCCCTATAAATGCTAGCTGTTTCTCCTTTTCTTAATCTTACTGAGATATTCATTGTTCTGACCTCACAAACATATCAAAAGCTGTAATAGTTCAGGGCTTTTTGCCCTGGACAGCACAGAGTTAACTAAGGTGCTCAGCTGCACTATCACAGCTGGGTATTTCTATTGCATCAGGCTGGGCCAATTATTCTACTGTGACCTGTTATTTTATTATAATAAGCATCAGAAGCCAGATGATCTTATATAACTTTGCATAATTTCTACTGATGTGGCATCATTCCTAATGAAGTCCACTGCTTGCTTCACTTTTAAAGCATTTCCATCTTTTCTAATAGCCGATGGACTCTGCACCTCTGTGGTGTTGCTGTATCCCTGCTTCCTTCAGCACAGCTGAACGATTTAAGTGAGTGTTGGGTGCTGCTTGTGCTTCCTCCCCAAGCCCAGGGAGAAGCACCATCGCTCAAAAATCATATAAACCCACGCACAGCCCCTCGCTACGGCTCACACACAAAAAGGAATTGTGCCAGCTCCTCAGCCCCTGGCCTGAGCAGTGCTTCGAACACCTGATGAAGGTGGTCCTCAGCCCTCAAACTCCTCAAGGCCCTCTCTCTATGTATTTATTTTTCCACTGATTTATTTTGGCCTCCTGGTTGCATAACAAGGCACCTTCATACCCTCAGGCAATTTTGGAAGGACAGTTTTGAATAGAGAGGAAGGGATGCCAGGGTAATTAAGTGGGTGGGGAAGAAGGTTGATAAAGGCCTCTTAATAGTCACTTTTACATGCTATTATTTCGAGGAAGGAAAATAAATACAGAATTACTGTAGGGCCATCAGAGGCTGCAGGGAGGGGTGTGACATAGAAAGGGATGGCAGACAGAGCCGAGAATGGCTGCAGAGCTGCCAGCTCTCTTTCTGAGATCACGCCCTTTCCTCCCAACTACTCCATACCACTTTAACGTGTACTGATCTACCAAAAAATCTAACTTTTTTTCAAGACAAAATAAAAATATATATGGTCTAGGAAAAAAAAATAATTTTGACTAATCTCTTTTCCTTCCCATTTCTGTCTACTTTACACCCCCACAGTCCTTTTCCTTCCTACATCTTAGACTTTGTGAGACACAAAATAAAGGTGGAATTCAGCCTTCCTAATTGGTAATTGGAAGTCTTCTTTATGTTTAAACACAATGATCTGTTTATTTGAAACTACTCTTCTGCAGTACCAGCCATCTCTTCCTGTCATGCTGTCTGAATAACGCCTCTTGAGGACGGGGAGAAAGAATAGCAACGCAGTCAGACCCCGTGGGGTTATAAATAGCATTCTAGCAGCCTGAAAGGCTGAAGCCATCATTAAGTTGCATGCAGCTGTAGTGGTGTAGGTGGGTGAGTAAGAGCAACTCGGGGATGGGATAATGGTAACCTGGTACACAAGGGTCATTTTTCACCACTGGCGTCACTCCATCAGGCTATTGTGTTCTCCCTAAATTCCCTCTGCGTTTCACAGAGCCGAGCAAGCTCAGCCGAACAATCTTGGCAAAGCACATTTAAAAGAAGATTAGAGGGAAAAACAGCTTGTTGTGTGTTGTGATTTAGACCAAATTGTGATAAACCTTTTTCACTTTGGTCAGTAATTGCCTTTATCAGCAGCAAAGTAAATGCAACAGGAACTGGCCTTTCGGAAGTGGCATACCAGCTTCCTATGTAGGGGCAGTGATGACTTTCACTGGGCAAATTAAGAAGTTAATACAGCATTTTAACCCAAGCTGTCCTTTGAATGTTTTCCTCAGCAACGTGATTCATTTTCTGGAACGTTTTTTTCAGTGCCAAGATGACAAAGGGCTTGAATTTGGAAAATCCCTTTAAATTTAATATCACTAATGTGGTTGCAGATATACACAAATAGAGAAACCCTAAATTAATTTCACAGAGTTTATGTATAAAACAGATGAAAACAAATAGCAGCCTATGTTAGTTTGAGCTTGCTTACATAAACATACTACTTTTCTCTCATTTCTCAGCTGAACAAATTGAGATCTTGATCCTGCTCCCAATGAAATCAGTGGGGGAGTTGCCTTTAACTTCAATAGATACGTGACTCAGTTTCATTCCCCCTGTGGGACTTGTCAATGTGTAAAGATTCCTTGGAGGTTAATTGCTTGCAGGAAAGTCTTTGCATGGGATGTAAAAGGAAGGTGCAAATTCTAGAACTGGAGACTGGAGCATTAGCTATGTATTACAGCCTGGAAAAGACACTGTCTTTTAAAGCAGAGAGATCTCTTATTTCAGCAATACTGCATCTTAATAATTAAATTTGGCCACTCATTAATTTAGAGTATGTCTTACAGTCACTTCCTTTGCCATCTTGCCCAGTAGCTGTTGAAGTAGGACAAATGTTCTTATGTTTTCTGGAAATTATGCCTTTTGGCTGTTTTTTCATACTCTCTTTTAAGAGTACATTTTTTTTTTTTTTAAAGTCACTAATTAAAAATAGACTTTTAGAAAGTATTTATAAAAGAACCATGAAAGAAATAATAGAGTTGTGTGAGTGGAAGAGAGGATTTCTAATCTAAGTAGAAAGAATCATTCTAATTTAGACTTTTCAGATTTGAGTGACTTTCTTATTACGTAAATGTGTCTTTTGCTATTCTGAGAAAGCTAAGAGATGTATTACTTCC
>NW_010137148.1:2856-3372 GCF_000699245.1 Pterocles gutturalis | reverse complement strand
GTAAATGGGGGGGGGGGGGGGGTGTTCCTTCATCATTAAAGCTCTATATTCTTTCTCCAGTGTAGCATTTTTTGTAATCCTTTCCCACCTGTATTACACTTGGAATAATCCCTCTCATTCCTTGTCACATGCGCATTAAACCTCTCTTAAATTACAGACTTGGAGCTTCTAAAACACCCATTTCATTTTTGTTGCGGTAAGCGGGATGACCGTTGTCAAATCACTATTAAAAATCTCATGCACATACCAATCTGGAATTTATTCCTGGAGTTCTTCTCTTCATAAATAACTGTACTTGGTCAACCATAACACATAATGCTGGCATTGCTTCTCAGTTCACTGCAGCCTTTGTTACTCATTTGGAGTCAAACTACTATCCTGTAAATAACACAGGATAAAGCTCAGTTTTTCAGAAATACCTATGAAAGTGCTGTGAATTTGTTCTTATTTACACCTTTTCAAGCATTTTCAGTGGCAAATAATATTAATCCTCTGAAGAAACAAAAAAGCTGGAAA
>NW_010137148.1:0-2836 GCF_000699245.1 Pterocles gutturalis | reverse complement strand
CCACTTCAAAAGCACATTTTTAATCAGAAATTTGGATGACATTTTGCTTTTTTTAGGATTGTAGAAAAATCTTTATACACATAGGACTTATGTATTGAAACTGGTGTGTAACTTTAATGAAACACTATGGCTTGTTTTTTTTCAAATATTGTAAGAGTCATTGAATGACAGAATCACAGAATGAGAGAATCATAGAATCATAGAATGGTTTGGGTTGGAAGGGACCTTCAAGATCATGGAGTTCCAACCCCCCTGCCATGGGCAGGGACACCTCCCACTAGACCAGGTTGCTCAAAGCCTCATCCAGCCTGGCCTTGAACACCTCCAGGGATGGGGCATCCACAGCTTCTATGGGAAACCTGTTACACTGCCTCACCACCCTCACAGTAAAAAATTTCTTCCTTGTATCTAATCTAAACCTACCCTCTTTCAGTTTAAAACTGTTACGTCTTGTCCTGTCACTACACTCCCTGATAAAGAGTGCCTCCCCATTTTTCCTGAAGGAAAGAAACTGGAAAGTGTTCAAGTTCATAGTCAGAAGAGTGATTTGCCTTCTTTCTCATGGCAGTCCTATTGATAAATTTTGCTTTGCATCATTTTACTAAACCTTGGTGTGATGACACCTGAATTCTACATGCACTTCCCAGCCTTTAAAAAAATAATAATTCAGATTAAGAAAAGATTTGGGTAATTATTGGTCTCCATTACAGGAAGCTAATTATTTTCTCAGGCACACTCTTTAGTGTGCTGCATCCACGGTCTGATAAATAGTACGTGGATGGGGAAGGACAGACCCTGACTCAGTGAAAATGCAAGAGTTTGAAGAGGGTTTTAGCATACTACCACTAGAAAAACTATGACAAACAAGTCTGGAAGACTAAAACTACAGTATTTACTTTTAGAAACTTGACAAATGTCTAATTGACTAAATAGTGTTATGTCTGTAATTGCAATTTTCGAGGTATTTCCTTTATTAAATTTAACAACATTTAGGAAATACGACATACAATAATATTATTACCTACTTACCTACTTATGCAAAATGAGCTTTTTAGCCTGGCTTTCTGAGGAAACAAGTTCTTGCGAGCACATTGTTAGTCTGTCAGTACCTTCTTGTGTCATTTCTGTCTCCTCAAGCAGTTTTTAACCTGCTGATGAGCTTCAAAAAGAAGGGTTCAGATCTCAAAGTTATCAGAATTTCTTAAGTTTCAGAAACACTTCTGTCTGGATAAAGGTGAGACCCAAATTAGTTGCTCAGTTCAGCTCAATAATTTTTTCTGCTTTGTCTTTTTTGTCCTTTTGTTAGAGGACACAGGAGGAACTGGGGGTTCCTTTCTCTGAGGGGGCTTGTGGATTAGAAAGGATGTTCAAAATTAATGTGATGGATATAGCTGGGATATTTATGGAAAGGAATGTGCAGGAACATAGGAAATCCATTGAAATTCAGGTTTGAATAGTGCTGTTAGAAGTTTTTAAGCAACCAGCACAGACCTCTAGAGATACCAGGGAGGCTGTGAAATAAATTTACAAGACCTGTTGAAAGTGTTTTCAAAGCTAACTTCTGATATACTTCTTGTCTCATATAAATGAAATAATATTTTCCTTAATGGTCCTGCTAAAGTTATTCTCTTGGATATTTCAGTGCTTTCACTGAGTCCCCCTTCAGAGACTTCCTTTTCCCATGGTTTGAAGCAGATAATTCTTGTCTGTACTGACTTAAGAACTTCCCCCAGGTAGCCCCAAGCTAACATAGAACACCCACAATGGTCCATACGGACCCTCTCCATACTGTGTCAGCATTTACAGTCCTAATCCCTGTTTCCCTTTTGGTTCCCATGCCCAACACTGTAAAGCAACCACTTCACCCTCTCATTTGAGTCATTCTTCAAAACTCACTCCTTCCATGGGGTGTACCATAAAGCTGAGGCCAGCATGACCTGGGCTGATGGCAGGCTGTGCCTGTTGCTGCTGACTGCCTGAGAATCCTGTGGTCACTCCCAGAGTTACTTGGTACCTCATTTGACCTGCATCCCTTAGACCCATTTGTTTGTCTCATCCTGTAACTACACCTTGCCTTTGAGAATATGTCTACACTGCTCTCCAGAGAAGTAATTACAGCCTGTACAGTCACACCAGTCTCAGAGGAGAGGCAGTGGGGCTGACAGCCTTCGTTACTTCTTTAGGGTGTCTGTTCTGCTGTGCACTCTTGTTGTCCCATTTTCATTTTGCCTCTTACCTGAAGTACATTAAAACAGTTTTAGTTGTGCCTGCAGCTCCAATACAAGCATAGAAATATCTTCAGACACTAAACTACTTGAGCAAGGACTGCCAGTCGTTATGGCTCTTTGTCAGGAGTCATGACATGGAGCTGTAAGACATCACCTCATAAAATTTTCCTTGTAGTGTATGAACACTGGTCAGATTGTGCATAGAACATTGTTCTTGCTGTTAACTCTGAGGAATGATGGCAAACCAAAAAGTTGGCCAAATTTGGGACTGAGAGACTGCCTGGGAAGCAAGCATGAGTACCTGAAAGAGCCTGCTGATGGCAAGAACTTCTTTTCCAGCATTTATGTCCTAAAGCAAACCATGCTTAGGAAAATACACTGATTTGCTCTCCAATAAGAAATTTGTGTTTGGCACCACAAACACAATGAGGCCCCAGTCCAACTTAAACACTAAATTAAAATATATTTCTATGTTGAGGATTGTTTTGTTATAAAATATACAACTAGGTACTAAAAATACTTTGCTAGCATGAAGAAGAGTCACAGATCATCTGAGGCTTTCTAAAATTACTTTGGGCTTACTAGGAGGAGCCACGCCGGGGCGGGCG
>NW_010137147.1:24098-25844 GCF_000699245.1 Pterocles gutturalis | reverse complement strand
CAGTGCAGGGTACCTGGATGCGGCCAGGCACTTACAGCTGCGCTGAGCCTGGCTCCAGCCTGGCCACCACCGGGGGCTGGCAGCAGGGCAGGGGGCAGGCCTCTCCCCTTTCGGTGCTATTTTCAGGTGCTGGAGAGAAGCCGAGGAGCGATGAGATTGTCACCAAGGAGACCAGAGAAACAGGGCCCAGCTCTGGGCAGCAGGGAGAGAGAGGGGAGGGAAGGGCTTTCACGTGTGGGGCTCAGCACCTCTTGTAGCCCCAAGAACCGCCCAAGTGCTCAGCCTTCCCTTGCCAGGCTCCAGGGTCACAACCCAAAACCACCAAGGGAGAGCTCAGGCAACCCCACCCTTACTTCCCCTGCTGCAGGGCTGGGCTGCTGTGTGCCCCTTGGTTAATGATCTGTGGGAGAGACCCCAGGACACAAGGCAGATCCCAGACCCCAGCAGCTATGCTGGGAGCCGCTCCCCCATGCAAGGGGGCATGCTTACCTGCCGTGGCACAGCAGGAACAACCCCCGGCTTCGGGAAGGACAGGAGAATGGTGGGGCACAAACCCTACCTGCTCCAGAGCCTGGTGGAGTGCAGGGGGAGATGAGCTGCCCCATGGACCCAAACAGGCCAGTGAAATGGAGGCAGATGGAAGCCAGGCAAGCAGCCAAGTGTTAAACTTTAATATAAATCCTTGAGAAATTAAGGGAAAATAGAAAGCAGAGCCCAGGAGAAGAGCACCAGACTCCCCACAGACACTGCAGATCACCGGGGAGAGCCTGGCAGCCCTACTGTCCCCACGACAAACCGAAGCTACGCTGGTACTTGTGGTCTCTCCCAAGCAGCAATGTTGGCACAGGTGTTTGGAAAGGATGAAATGGGTCAGCTGAAAGTCCCAAGCTCTGCTCCTTCCAGAGGAGCAGGGTAGTGGCTGGGGAGTTTTCTCCAGGGACCAGACTGCAGCAGGGTAGGAGACGACTCAGCTACCAGCAGCTCAGGATGAATGCACAGAGACAAAGGCGAGCAACAGCTCAGCCCATGAGGGCAGGGGACAGGAAGGCCAGGCTGACTCTGAGCTCAGCCAGCTCCCACACAGCAAAGAAACCACAACCACCATATCAGGCTTTAAGAGCAGCCTAGGACAATGGCCAGACAAAACCCCACTTCCCCAGGCTTTGTAATTTCTTTTAAAAATAGAAGCCGCACAGCTCTATCCTTTGCCCAGAAAAACATGCCTCTCTAAAAACAGCCCCACAAGCAAGTGTGCAGTGCAGGGGGCTCCCACAGTCCGTGCTCTCTGGAGCCAGCTCCTGTCTCTTCCTTTGAGGTAGGTTGAGGTGTCCCCAGGGAGGGACGACGGCTGTCTGCTCACATCACCAGGGCAGTGTCCGAGAGACAGCCAGCAGCTTTCTGGTCACCTCCATCAGTGCACTTGCTGAGAGGTAAGCTCTGAGTAGGGCTGGGCTCCGGGCATCTCATGAGGTCCTCACCGGCTGAAGGGAGGAGTGCACTGCAAGAAAAAGAAGACCCCATGCTGCTTAGGGACAGCAAGAAAGGATCAAAAGGGCCACAGTGCAACGTTCACGTGTGGTACCATTATAGACAAGCTCACCTACTCCATCCCCCACCCTGGGCAGCACCAGTCACCCCAACAAACACCCAAGACAATGATGGGACTTCAGGTCTCAGCTTGATTTCCCTGGCTGCACATAAACCTAACTCCATCCTGGCCTGGCACAGGAGCAGGGATGCTCTTTC
>NW_010137147.1:15776-24067 GCF_000699245.1 Pterocles gutturalis | reverse complement strand
CCAAAGGTGTGCCTGCCCTCCACTTCAGCTCACCCAGATGAACCCCAACCTTCCACTTCTCTGCAGCAGGCTGTGGGGGCCAGCAGCATACATTTTTCAGCCCAGCTTTGCTTGGGGAAGCCGGCAGAGTACAGCAGTCCAAAAGGCCTCACTGCTCCCCCAGCCCCATGCTGCAGCCGAGAGCCTCTGCTCACTGCTGGCCACATCAGAGCCCACAGAAATGGTGTGGGTCCCTGTGGGAAACATCTTGTCAGTGTGTCCTGACCATGACAACACCAAATATTACCCAGTCCAGCTGTTCTGGGCCTCACTCCCCTCTGAGCTGGGCGTACAGTGCCAAGCAGACATGCCCAGTCACACAGACATCACACCAGCCCCACCAGTTGGCTCTCCAAAGAGCGGAGGCTGGCTTCAGTAGGCCAACCTGTTCCTCTCCCCTTAAACAAAGCTGCTTTCCCTGCTACCAGTTCTCTCTCAGGACACCAGTCCTAAAGCCACACTGTGAACATCATGCACATCACGGCCAGTGCAAACTCACCCCAGTCTGCCCAGTTCCAGTTTGCCGAAGCCATTTGATTGAACGCTGCTCTTCTGGAGGAAGAAAGACTTTGGCAATGACCACTGCAGGAGCAGAGAAAGACAACCAAATGGTTATTTAAGCTGTGGCACCTCAAGCCTGCTGTGCTCTGCCGTAGGCTGCCCTAGTGTGCTTCAGCTTCAACTGCCTCACAGTGCTATGCATCGTCACCGCCGCCAGACTGTCCCCAGAATAGCAAACAGAACAGTCTTTGCTCTCTGCTTAATGAATCCCTCTGCTGTAAGTGGGAACAGAGCATCTTGAGGTCAAAAGAGTGGGTTTCTTTCACTGGATCAGCCTGCTGTAAGGCACAGGAGTGACAGACGGAGATGACTCCCTCACAGAGAGGAATAAAGGGCAGGCCAAGCACCAAATATGTAGGGCTGTGCCCAGTGCACCCAGGGATATTCAGATGCAAAGTACTTGCAGATCCGACATACTGGGTGGACTTTATCTTCCTGGAAGACAGAGAAGGATGGGTTTTTCCACACTCCTGAAGGCCTTGGCAGAGAGGGAAGAAGAGGGCAAACAGGTAGCACAGGAGCTACAGAAACCAGAACAACCAGGCTCCCTGCCCAACTCTCCCTAGCTTACCCACAGCCATACGCACCATCCGGGCCAAATCCATCCCTGCCCCAGTGTGGTACCCTTTGACACACCAGTTCTTCAGTAGCTCCAGACCTGGGAAGTGACAGAAAAGAAGCGAGAATGAACAACCAAGTTTGCAGAGAGTTAAGCCTTCCCAGCTTGGGGCATGCAAACATGCTGCACAGAGTGAACTGACTGTGCAGTACATGCTATGCGGTAACTACTTGAACACGTGCCTGAGCCCCAGCAAACACGGGGTAAACCAAGGGCATTCACCCTTTGTACGAGCAAACACCAGCGAGTGCCAGCACGTGGGCTGCTGCAGCGCCTGCCTTCCTCCTGGGGAGCCAGGCACGCTGTGCATCAGGGCTCAGCTAGGCAAGGAAACTGGGGCAACACACGATTTGCCGAATTAGACCAGACTGGCTGTTCCCCTGAGCCTGGTGCCTGCCAACGGCAGCACCTGATTTGGGCTACACCGGTGAAAATTCCTGCAGTGCAAATGTAGAGCAGCTTTGCTGTCACTGGCCCCTTTCCCAGAGGAGGGCAGCTCAGGCAACCTCCTCCTTGCACAGCACCAATCAGCTGCAGCATCCCAGCACATCGTCTCCTCCCTGCGTGGATCCACCCAGAGCTTGATGTGGGCTGAGACCTGGTCTCCATCCCTGACAGAGGACAAGGCTGGCATGGACCGAGCTCACTGGCGGTGACTGGAAGGGACCATTCCTCCAGCCACACACAAGTTGTGCTGCTCCAGAGCACAGGGTGGTCACCTTGAAGCAGAGCCATGTGTCCAACAGCACTGAACAGGCTCCACTTCCTCCAAGGCCTCCTGCTAGCTGTCCTCACTACGGTCAAGCTCCCTGCTAACCCAGAAATATTGAGAAATCCAGGACTGCTCCCTTCCCGTTTTCTTTTTTAAGAGCTTTACAGCCATAGCACAAGCTAAAGTGTCTTGAGATTTAAGAACCAGCAGAGCAATGGCCAGGAACTTGATGCTGTCCAGCTGGGGTTACTGTGGTTTGCTATACGATACCAGCCCTGGCTATAGGAGGAAACCTTGCTGCCCAAATTCTGCTCCTCAGTGACCTTTCAGCAAGCCCCAGGACCCTGGAAAAAACCCACGTGTTGGGGGCTGAGGGGAGCAGGGCAGCTCAGCAGCCCTGCCCCGGTGCAGTGCACCAGCCCGGGCTTTGCACCTTGCTGGCCAGGGAGAGAGGAGGGCTGCAGGCAACACACATGAACAGGAAGGGACCAGGGGGAGGTTGGGTTTTGCTCAGAGGTGAAGAGCAATGAGGGGGTAGAGCAAATCTGCTCGCCAGGCTGGCTTAGGTAGACTGGAGCACTGAACCAGGACCCAGTCTGAGCAGCAAAGTTCAGGGCAGCACTTCAGTGGAGATGATGATAGGATCTTTCTTCCACCTGACAGGAGAGCACCCAGCAAAGGTATTAGTGAGGCAAAGGATGACACATGCTGACAGCGCAGCTGGAGAGGGCTATGAGGTTATTGTCTCTCTGTGACAGACTGTTACTGACCCCTTTGGTATTTGGTTTAACACCAGTGAAAAGTGACAAAAGCATTTTTATTTTTCCTCTGCATGACAGCCAGACTAGGAGCACACATATGGTTGCCTCAGTGGAGGGCCGCTTCCTGCAGAAGCCTCTCCAGCTAGATCAGATGCTGTATGGAGAGTCCTGAGCCACAGCCTCTTTCTTTTTATGTTCTCTAACCCTACACACTAGACCTCACTGGTTCTCTCTCCTAAATAGCCTCTACTTGCTGCCCTGATAGTGACAGCCCTGGGTGAGAAGGAATTGGTCCAGCCCAGCTATGCCTCATTAAAGGATGTTTTTTTATTAAAATACAGAGTTGTCTCCTGGAAAGGTGTAAATGATAGCTAGATTTCTAGTGTTTGGGAAAAAAATCACCCTGGTGTGCACGCTGACAGTTTTTCATCAATTAGAAAGCAGCAGGAGACCAGAGAATAGGACCAATTTTTCTATCACTTCACAGATCACCTGTAAGGAGCAAAGCCCAGCAACTTGAGCTGTTTCTCCCTCAAAAGAAGACAGAAGAATGCAACAACAGGCCAGAGCTACAGGCTGAAGGCAGAATCCCAGCCTGCTTCAGTCCCAGGGCACCCAGAAGTGCTGGTGCTATGTTTACCAGAGCAGTCAGCACCTCTGATCAACTCAGAACAAGTTTTTTGTGATATCTGAAGCAGTCTGGGAGGGTAACACATTTCCTAGGGCTAGTGTGCAGACAGGCAGCTCCCTGTCAACACATGTAGCTCAAAAGTCTCCCCACCACTGCCGGCAGGCAGCCTGCCTACCTCAGGTGACTGTGCTAGGCTCTCAGATAGCAGTTACCTTTGTGTTTATTCAAGTAGTACTTGAGCTCCCACTGGGTCACCAGGATGTTGAAGTAACGAGGCTGCTCGAAGAAGCGCAGGTACCGCATGGAGATGTGGGTAGGGAACACTCGCTCGAACTGCCCACGCCGGGAATACTCATCCTCTGTCTCCACCAGGATGCGAACATCATCTGGGGTCAGGATGTCCAAGACAGAAGAATAAAAATCCTGCAGACAAGAGTAAACCAGGGTCACGGAGAAGTGAACTACACTTTGTGGGTCCCCCTTCCCACCTCCCCGCTCGTCAAAGTCTCTCAGGCAGAGGACTCCATGTGTCTGAGACCTCTGGGACACAGGCCACATGGAACATGAAGAAATACAGGCTCAGTGGTGACATCAACGCTGCACGGAGCTGAGAAGATCCCCAATTCTGCAGCTCAAACTCTCTCACAGACACTGCCAGGTGGCACACAAGGCAAGCGTCCCTGCTAACCTGCACGGGGCGAGCAGGCAAAGGGTAAAAGAGCTGTGCAGAGACAAAAGGAGGAACAGGGAGTGCTCGGACCCTGTCTGGGGACTGGTGGGTAACGTGCCCCTCAGCACGTGCCTGCTTGAATGTAAAGATGAGCCAGTGCCAATTTAAACCCAATTTATTTCTGACCAGCTGTCTTGTAACTCACTGGAGCCCAAGGGCTCCACATCATCTGGCTGTCCCCACAGAGGGGCACCATCTGGAGAGGGACAAAGGATAGACATGTGGCACTGGGTGGGACAGTGGCTTGGCAGGATGGCGTAAGTATCAGAGGAGATTGTGTCATACCTGGTCAGGTATCTTCTGCGTCAAGTAATAGGCCTTCTTCATCTTCTCTGCTATGAAATGCTCAGGTGCTGGCTTGGGCTTCTCCTTCAAAGCGCTGCCCAGACTGAGGACACAGGAAGAGGCAACAGAGTATTTAAGTGGAGAAGACAACCCTGTCATGGCACAGCTGCTCCCAGCAAATTCTCTGAGAGCAGTGACATCCTCAAGAAGATGCCATGGAGGAGAGAATGCTTTCTCCAATGATTTCACTAGTTCTGAGATCAGTGATGCACCCACAGCCTTGTGCATCAACACAGGACCCAGGAAGGATGTGGGCAGTGGAACTGCAAGGTCTCTGCCAGCTCCTCGCTAAGGCATTTCAGTGTTCCTTCATCCAAAAGGTGAACCATCACCTCACACCCACATAGGATGCAAGAGGGCCAAAGAGACACTGTGACCCAATTCACAGCACTTGAAGCCTGGCAGGATCTCATGTTTACATTCCGCTCGGAACGCAGCTTCCTCTCTGTAACCACAGGGCTGGGGGTACAGGTACTCGGTACTGGCAATGTGCAAGGACAGAGAGAACTCTTAGATCAAAAACTTCCTTCTGCAACATCCAAGAACTCTCAAGACTCGAATTCAGCTCCACATACCATGGGAAATCCTGACCAGCAACCATCTAAACTATTCCAAGCACCCAACCAAACCATTTGGGGATACCAGAGTTTGGGAGATACTTGTCCAACACCTTTTAACCCTTATATCAACACAGCTAATTTGTTCTGCTGTTGCAAAAATAATTAGTTGTGTGTGGATCCAAACAGGGAGAGCAGAGCCTCGAGACTGCTGCATGGGGCTTGGGGAATATACACATCTACTGGAATTATGCCCATATGCAAAAAAACATTCATGTCCTTCCCAGGGCAGAAGATATGGTTAAGCAAACTTGCTCCTGGATGCAGGAACTCTGTTAATGCATCATTCAAACCATGTCAAGGATCCGCTTAATCCCCTGCAGGTCCCTCTAAGGACACCTGCCCTTCAGCACCTCCGTTGCAAGCCACAAACGAGCGTGTGATCAAAGCGCCGCAGATGAGCTGGTGAGAGCTCCCCAGCTGGAACGGAACCACGCTCCAAGCTCCTGCCTTCTCTGAAGGCACAGGACAGGCAGAGGGCAAGAGTCCCATCTTTTGGCGTGCCCATACATCACAACATGCTGGTGCCCATCCCAGCAAGCTGCTTCTTCAGTGACATAAAGCCAGCAGCTGATCTGCTCCAGTGAACAGGACTGGTTTCCCCCCACACCATCAAGTTTGAAACTAGTATAAACCCAAGCTGTGGTGAAACACAGAAGGAGCAGGGTCCTGGGTGGACACATGCCCAGGAATTAGCCTTATGCAAGAAACAGTCATGTTAGCTGCAAGGTAAGGCTGCACACACCTGTACCCATAGGTCTACAGCCTCTGACACCTGCAGTCCTGCCTAAGGAACAGATCACTCCAGTCATTGCAAAATAACAGGTGCTGCTCTTGCTCAAGGCAGCAGCAGCACGTCAGCCCTGGAGTAGAGGGTAAGCGGATCCAGCCCCATCCCAGTCAGCCAACCCTCCAAGCAAACAGAGAGACAGTGCTGCCCAGCATCGCTTTAGTTCTGGCAGCAGGAAGGAGGAGAGAGCACGACTTGACTAACTGCAGAGCAAGCACAAACTACGCTGCCCTCACTTCCAACTATGGACCTGTAGAGAGGGCATAAATCCTTCTGCCTTGAAGAGACAGCAGGAACCACATACCCAGGCAATGATGCAAGTCCTTCAGACCCATAGTTGAAGGAACAGCAAGCACAGGCTCTCAACAGCACAGAAACCCTGCAGGCAGCCCCAAGATTAAATCCCCCAAGAAAAAAGCCTGCCCTGCCACTATGACAGAGAAGGGGGATGACCTGCAGGTAGAGCCACTTCTCGTCTGTGGCCTTGACGCCACGATGTCTGCGCTGGGCAGAATGAAGCCAGCGAGGTTGAGGAGGTCTCGGATCATCTGGCCCTTGATGCTCACATCCAGTGGGGAGTTGGAGTGGAGGCTGCAGGAAGGAAGCATCTGAGTTTTAGAATGGAGGTGCCGAGCCCCCCACGGCCCCGAGGTCACTCCCTAAGTCAATACTGACCAGGATACAAACCCCAGCCTGTCCCTTGCCTCATCACAGCCATGAGATATTGAGAGAAAAATCCTGACAACAGCTCTTTGAATGGAGGCTCCCCACAAGAAATTATTAATCTCTCCACCTCTTCCCAGATTTGCTGGAAACAGGCAAATCCATCCCCAGAGACCTCTGTGGGACCACAGCTCTGTGTCCAGCTCATGCCTATCGACTCTCGCAGGCAGGAGAGGCCGTGCTCAGGCACACTGCAGCTCCCAGCCCTGCCTCTGCAGCCAACACCACGCGGCCGGGCACCGTCAGCAAGCAAGGAACAGTGCTTGAGGCAGTGGAGCTGCTGATCACTTCTGCCCACACAACAACGAAATCTCTGCCATCACCCATTCCCTACATGACACATCTCTCCTTGGCCTTCCTTTCTTAATGTACTCTTCCCTGGCTGTAGCTGGAGCATACCCAGCAACAGTTTCTGAGCTGCAGATGGATGTTGCTTTCGCAGACAGGGAGGACTTTGATTTCTGCAATCTGGAGAGGCAGTCTTCAAAGCCTGTCTTTCAGCACAGGGTGCAGGGGACATCATGAGCCAAATTCACTTTCTGGTAAAAGAAAGGCCATTATCCACTCTGCTGTAGCTCAGAATCTGCTTTACCTTGGGGAAATGTTGACCTCTAAGATCCAGGGCTTGAGGTTTTCATCCAGCATGATATCAAACCCAAACAGCTCATGGCAACAATACGGCCGCCGCACGTACATCTTCACCAGGCTGTTCACGTAGGGCTCAGATCTGCAAGCCAAGGAAAAAACGCTTGTTTCCAACAGTCAGAAAGCAGAGCTCTGGCTGTTCACAGCACATGCTGCCACTTCCAAGAGCGTATGCAGCCACAGGCTGCAGAAGCGGGTGGGCTAAGAGAACGACGTGGGCCTGTGAGCTGCTGCTGCTGCACTGCGTATGGATCCAGCATTGCACTCTGAGTACCCCCATACGTCGGGCAGGATCCACCTCTGAACACAAGATCCATCCTGCACCAGTGGACCTTTCTTCTCAGGCATCCTGGCCAAGCAGGGGAGCGGGTGGCAAGCTGGGCACAGTGTGGGGTATACCATACCTCCTGGACTCCCCCCTGCACTGCAGGCACACCCAGGAAATGGGGGGTCTATTTATCCACTGCAGCTACTGCACCATGAGCATAAGTAACAAGAGAAAGGAAGGATCCAGAGAGAAATACTGAAGCCAACAGCAGTGGTAGCATCTAGATTAAGAGTAAAAAGGACTGGGCTGAGAGGGAACTGGAGAGCCAGAGGGGCCAGGGTACACCCCACAGCCAGCCAGGGAGTGCACCCCACAGAGCAAGGGGCGCCAGGACTCACGCAATGATGGTTTTGATAACGATGTCCTTAATCTTCTCCCAGATGACCTCACTATTAACTCCCTTCTGGGTCAGGTAACTCCAGAGAGCTTTGAGTGCCCTGGGAGAGAGAAAGCAAAGGAGGTAGCTCTGGAACCCCTTGCTGCCCAGCCCTCCTACCAGAGTGAAAGTTCCAGAGGGGAGTCATGACAAAGCTCTTCCCTGGCATGACCATCCTTCTGCCATCCTCAAACCCCCCAGCTCCTGGTTGGTGCCCTCCCCAGCCTGGCCCCTAGTCTGTAGGCCCAATCTACTAGGAACATAAATCTGTCATAGACTTGTCCCAGCACTCGAGTAATAGGTCCCAAATTAGCACGAGTGAGGTATGTCAGGCCCACATCTTCTCTTCCCTCCCCCTCCGTGTCCTCAGCAAACCTCCCCTTCCTGCAGGCCTTCCCCCGCCGCACTGCAAAG
>NW_010137147.1:0-15745 GCF_000699245.1 Pterocles gutturalis | reverse complement strand
GAATCCAGCAAGACCCCTGGAAATCTTTTTGGCTAGAGCTGTTTCACTGAGGCTTCGGGGGAGGAGAAAATTTTTTGAAAAATGTGGAGAACAAGATGGTACGGGGGAGTGTCTCTGCTTTTATAGGAGTTTCCCACACCACACCGAGCGCTGCAAGCTACCCTGACGCTGAGCCAACGATGCTCAGATGTTGCTTAAGTGAGACCATGTGGCTAATGGCCAGGAATCCAAAGGTCACGCTTCCTGCATACGAGACGGAGTGGATTACAGACACTCTCCTCTTCAACGTGGGAGCAGCCAGCTTTGACTTGCACGGTGGTACTGAAAACCCACACAATCCCACCCCCATGGGATTTCAACTGCTGGGGGACAGCAGACCCTTCTCAAGGTCCCAGTGGAGGAACAGACCACTGCACAGCAGGTCCAGGTCTGAGAAAGCAATCCTACCACAGCAAACCACCTTCTGCAGTTCCGTTTGAAGTGAAGTGGCCCTGTCCAGGCCCACGAATTGAGAACTCTACCCTGCACTATTTTTAAAAGAGTTCAAACACTGCTGTGGAATCAGAGACAAGTGCCTGGGGCTTTGGATCAGTCCACCCATGGGACAGCAAGGAACAACAATTCCTGCAAGACTACAGCCCTCTTCCCCAAATGCATAGAAATGGCATTGCTGCTCCTATTCACACCAAGTAGCACATAAATTATCTGTTTTGCACCAGGACTGTCCCTTTCTCTGCCTCCACGGGGAAGACAAGAGTGAGATGGGCAGAAGCTCCAATCTAGCCAATTTAAGCACCACAATTACCCATTCAAGTTCCAAAAGCAAAAAAATCAGATTCTGCTTTAACCACATCCCATCACCCCCGCAATAGGGCAGGTGGATGAATGAGCACAGATGGGAGCAGCATTGGAAGCAGGGAAACGGCACAGACACAGGCAGGATGAACAGCAACCACAGCCCAAGCAGGAGCGGACAGGATGAGTCAGAAGCCAGAGAGATAGGTTCCGTTGACACTAACCCGTGCCAAAAATCACTCTGCTCCTGCAGTTTACCCAAGCAGTAGCAGATGATACAGGAAGCACCTTCAAGTTTTGGACAGGAATACTGAAAAAAGTCTGACTTAACAGGGAATAGAAAGAGCTGCCCTGTGCCCTGAAAGCAGCACACCTACCATTTGTGTCCCTGACAAGCAGTCTCATCCGAGTTGGACTTGTACTCCATGTTCTTCTTGTTCACACTGTAGTTCGTCAAGTGCATGAACTTGTTGCTGAGGCTCTTCATTGAGGAGGAGTACCTGGAGGAGACAATAGAGCCACAGGCAGTCTGAGCTTGAACTGGTTATCCTAAGGCCCACAGGGCAAAAAGAATCTCTGTTCTCATCTCAGACCACTCTGGGCCATGTGCTAGCCCTGCCACCTCCCTTTCCCAAGCTGCCTGGAGCCCTCTGTCCCCACAGGCCCAGAGCTGACACAACAAAGCATGAGGCACAGAGCAGGTTGCCTTGGGGCAGCGGGATGCAATCCCACCCTCACGGCAGGTCCTTACAAAAAGGGATGAGTGATGACTCCCTCCTGCCCCAGCCAAAGTGGTTACCACAGCCACACATGCCTCAGGGCTAAGGCAGCCCCCCAGCACCCCTCTCCCACACAACCTACTTGCAGCTAGCAAAGCGAACCAATCCATCCTTGAACAGGTAGACCCTGAGGGGATCATAGCAAGTGACATAAACGTAGATCCTCAGGTCAAACTTCTTCCCACCAATGAGGTAGGGTTTGTGCAGATATCTGCAGAGGGAAGCAGGCACCAGAGGAGTATTATTATTTCCATGTGCAGGAACATCTCTAGCCCCCACCTCAGAAGCCTTGGCAAAACCAGGAATCAATGCAGAAGCCCTTTTGCACAGCATTTCCAAGTTAAGTGCATCAGAGTCAAAACAAGAGATAAAAAACCTTTCCCATGCATAGGGAGATCCTGCAGCACACGAGCAGTATTCTCTTCTGCTCAGTTCCATTTTGAAGAGATTTTCCCTGGCTCTAAGGCACAGTAGCTTTTCCACACCCACAAGACCAATCACAATATTCAGGAACATCTAAGTATGCAGTGGGCCACAGATGGTCTGGTTCAGTGAGCAGAAACAGCTGGAAATTTTCATCCAAATAATTTGATTATTCATCCCATAAGTTCATGATTTTCCACAGGAAAGCTTAGCATTTTACATGGGAAGTGGACAACGAAAAACAGACAAGCCAACACAGCGGTTCCCTGTCTGACAAACACCAGAGAGTTTTCCTGCCCTCACAAGAACCCTCCCAGAAAGCAGTCTCAAACCAAGATGACCTATATTCCATTTTTCTGCAGAAGGGGAAGAAGACTCTGAAAATCCTGTTCTTTCCAGAAAACCCTTTGACCAACATCCACACACACAGAGGCTCTTATTGCCCCATTCTAACTTGGATAAGAAAAAGTCTGACAATTGCCACCTCTTTCCTGGGACTTCTCTTCCCACTGTGCTTGTGGGCACTGGATAAGTTTTGTTTGCTTCCAAAGATGCCAAATCTCAGAGTACAAAGCAATGGGAGCCAGATCAGAGCAGAGATTAAGCTGGATCACCTGCCAGACAGAAGCTCCAGAAAGCCCATGGAGCCAGTTTGTACCTGAGACCTCAAAAACCTACACATAGGCAGCAGCACTCCAGTAAGCTCAGCTGCAGCTGATGGAGCCAGACTTCCAGCAGCAGCATTACACCCAGGCAGCTGAGAAGTTTCCAGACGCAAATCAGGTGCTTCTGCTCTGCCACACAGTGGCAGATGCCCAGACCTGGACAAAGAGACTGGACACTAGGAGGTCCCAGGCTGTGTGTCAACCTTGTTTTCCTTCACCCACCTCTGTACCAGCAGCGGCCTCCTTTTGGGGAGCTGGCTCCATTTGTGGATGACCTGGATACCAATGCCTCTTGCTGATGCTGGCTGCAAAACACAAACAATAACAGATCAGATCTTCTCCCTGCAGCTACCATGGGAGAGAGGATTGAGCTCTGCTTTGTGCTTACTGGTTTCACAATCCATTTCTGGCGGCTAGCTCCTTCCTCCCACGCTTTCCTGAGTAACTTGATGTCCTGGGGCAGGATGAAGGACTGGGGGAAGAAGTTAAACTCCTTCTTCCCACAGCGAGCCTGCATCTTCAACAGGTTGCGCCATAGACGGTCCTTTCTCCCAATTTGAAATGAACCAGGGAAGTGGTTTAGCTGGAAAGGAACCCAGATGCTGTGAGGTCTCCCTGCTTCCCCAGCTCCCTGCCCACCCCTTGCTGCTCCCTGGCCACAGAATACATCCTTTCTGAACACAGTGCACAGTAATGCTCCTTGCTCCCCTTCCAGGACTGCACCAAGACAAGACTCACCCGCTCCTGAAGCTTTGCAGGGACAAACACCTGCACAGTGACCCACACCGGCTACAAAGCCAGTAGCTGCCACCTCATCACTTCTGATGTCTGAGCAGCTGCAGGGCACTAACTCTCAGCCTTTGAGCTCCCTGTCAGTATCCTCCACCCCAGTGGATTCCCACTTGTTTCTAAACTATATGCCAGAGTCCTGTCGTGCAGCACAATCTCTGGGGACAGGATCAGGGCTGAAGTCTGCTAGCTTCCAACCCTGGATGCTGCCTCAAGGCCAAGCAGTTTAGTGCATCATGGCTCTCTAGAATATACACATATGTGTGACAGATATCAAAACTCTGGTCCCTTGCACATTCCCCAAGCTTTCAGCCACTCCTGACCCCGATCTCAATCAGGTGCATTTTCTTCTGGATGCACTGACAGGGACAGCACTAGCCCTATCGCTCAGTTCTGCCAGAGGAAGGACCGCTTTAAGCAACAATGACTGAATTTAGACAAGCTCACAAGTGAACATGGCTTGGCTACAGCCTCAGTCTGTACGAGAGCCACCCTCACAGTGGGGATGCTCACCCAGCTGTGCCTGTCTCTTGGGCTCATCTTGCCAGCTGCCATGCTCTGGAAGGGACACTGCAGGGACAGTCTGCACAGCAAACACCTGGCCCTGAAGAGAGGGGCACCCAAACTGCTCCCAACACACTCTCCAGGCACATCGTGGAGATCAGCCCAAAACATCCCCTACCTTCTGGTGCTCCCTGATGGCTCTGAAGCCGGAGGATTTCATGTGGTGGCCCCAGCAGCCCAGCCAGTCGTTGCTTTCTAAAGGTAAACAGAAAGGTCCATGACCAAGTACCCTGTCACCCACAGCGCCCTCTCAACCCACCAGCACCTCATATCCTGGGGCTAGCAGAAGTGAGGCAGGGATGCTGCACAGCAATAGAACAAAGCACTCATAGCTGTCGAACCAAGGGCTGTGGGTGGGATCCAGTTAACCAAGGGGCTCATATCCTTGCAAACTGGATTGTTGCAGGGACGTGGGCAGACACATGGTCAAAGGAATGGCTTTAATCCCCCAACACCCTGACTTCCCTGCTTTACAGCAGGTGAATTTAGCAGTTGGCTAAACAGTGCTGCACTGCAGAGGGACACATAGGATTGCAAGACTTCCTAGGTCTTGCTGTGCCCTGCTTGTCCCATTATAGCCCCAAAATAGTCTGTGCAGAGGCCCCCTGATGTGCGCAGGAGCCCTGTAAGTACCACTGGGAGATCACACTCCAGGGTATGGATCACAGCTGCAAATGTTCAGTGCTTCTCCAGCCCCAGGCCTCTCCTACACATCTCTTCAGCTACATGATCCCAACCCCAAAAACTCTCTGGCTCTGGTCAGAGAGGATGGCTTCCTCCTCAGTACATGGGGACAAAGGACAGCGGTTCTGGGCTTGGCACCAGATGAGTGCCAGCCTCCTAGGAGTGGCAGCACCATCTAGAGGCACAGCTCAAACAAGCCAGAGCACAGCTCTGCTGCCCCACATGCTGCCCTAGCTCCTGACAACCCAGGAGTAAGTCCTTGCAGTCCATGCCAGGACAAGCCAAGAGGGAGATCAGGCCCTGCCAGGACCCTCAGAGCTCAGATATTGCAGGTTGGACATGCAGAAAAAGAAACCAAGCATCCCACAGTGCTGAACCTGTATCGCTCCTGCTCTGCTCTTCACAGGCAGTCTGCATTCTCTAGCCCACGGGCTGGAGGCGAGGGAGGACAGGGCATGCATGTCACATGCTGCCAGCCTCCCACAACTTACTTTTGCTGACTCTGAAGTGGGATCTGGCAACAGTTTGCTTCACTATGTTCGGTGTGACTGTGCACATTTTCCATCGCAGCAGCTTCCTCTGCTCCCA
Organism: Pterocles gutturalis; assembly: GCF_000699245.1. Taxonomy (NCBI): domain Eukaryota; kingdom Metazoa; phylum Chordata; class Aves; order Pterocliformes; family Pteroclidae; genus Pterocles; species Pterocles gutturalis. Next base: position 10,458 of record NW_010137147.1, on the reverse strand, counting down.
AGGCAGCTTTTGCACTAGGAAGGCAAAAAGATAAGGACACAAGGAAAACAAACACAATACCACCATTTTCTACAGCTGCAACCAGGAAAATTCTTGTGTTTAGCTGCACAGGCACCAGGCCTTCAGAGGAGAGTCTGTAGCCCCCTTTGCAGAACTAGCATGGAGCAGAAGACCCCATGGCTGAGGGAGATCCAGGACAATGGAACATTTGGTGGCAGCCTGACTCATGCCCCAGGCTGCAGGAGCAGCCATCATTTTACTCCAGCCCTTTGGAGCTACAGCAGTGCTAGGTCTCATCATGGGAATGATGAAGGGGAGCCAGTGCCAGTCAGATCCTGGCTGTGTGCTGGCACCGCTGCTTGCTAATAATGGGCTGGCTGCTCTCACTTTGCATGGCAACAGATCCCAGCTCACCTGTCTCATCTCGAGTACCGAAGTAGATAGTTGGAGGCACATTTGGGAATAAACTGCAGACAAGAGCTGGTTTGAGCGCTTTCTCCTGAGCCTCAGCGGGCTGGGCCAGGCACTCAGTGCAATTCCTAGGAGAGATAAGTTGTAGGCAGGTGACTAAAGGTGAAAAGTAGCAGAGGGAGGAAAGGGGAAGCCGGAAGGAGCCTTGATACTGATATTGGGAATTTGCATCATTGCAGTGCGGTGCAAGCAATGGGCACTAAGGTCGGTAACCCGCTCTGCAGCAATGAGGGGGCGAGCTTGCAATGAATGCACAGGGCAAGTGGCGTAAACCCCATGGGTTTTGTGTTTTGCCAGAGCAAGGGGTGGAGTCTGTTAGATGACAAACCCTAAACTAGTCCACAGGAACAAGGGGTGGAGGTTGTAATGCACACAGGATTCAGCTGTTGTAACCCTCTTGGTTTTGGTGTGTTGCAGGGAAGAGGGCTGGAGTTTAACCGAGTGTATATACACCTTCTTACCACAGCAATCCTTAACACCTGGGAGGAAGGATAGAATTTATAACATATTTATTAAGGTTGTGATGATGCTAAAAGCAGAGTTTATAATGAACATATATTCAACTATATGTCACTGCAGCCAGTGGAAGAAGCCACACCAGAGCAACCCACTACAGAACAAAGAGCACCAAAAGAAAAGGAACCACAACACATCGACCCCAGGAGCTGCTTCCCCCCATCTGCCCCCAGCCACGTCCTGCCAGAAACAGCTGCTGGTCCAATTTATGTCACCTCTACAGGACTTTCACAACCACACATGCACACCCAGAGCCCTGCAGCACCCTGAGGTTCAACACTGGCTTGCAGGAAGCCTTCCTCATCTCGCAAGTGAGTTATGGCGTGATGCAAAGCAGCAAGGTGTTGGGCAGACAGCAAAGCCCAAGGCAGCCCTGGTGCAAGGGGCAGCACAGCTACCAGGACCAGCTCCCACTGATGGATGGGCAAGAAAAAGCCCCAGAAAGGTCTGCCAGGAGTCACAGAGGCAGGGCTCGGATGACAACAGGCTGACCAATCCTGCCCAGAGAAACCTCATTCCAAAAGCTAAAGAAAAACCCATGCTCTGGGACTTGTTTCTAGAATGCAATACTGAGACACAAGACCCCAAGGAGTTTTTGCAACCCCTGGCCCAGGATGCCTCCACTCTGCTTCATCTGCAAGAGCACAATTTAATCCTGTAAACCTAACCCAGCAACTGGCAGTGGCAGTGAAATTAAGACCCCTGTTTTGCTGAGGTGGATACACCCTCAGCACTTTGCAGGCTGCTGTCTGTACAAGGGAAGTAGCTTTGGTCTGCAGGGTAGCAAGGAAGCTCATTTTGGTTGGGAAGCCTGTTGCTACCTTCACTCCACTCCCCCACATGCTACAGCTCTCCTCTGCCATCAGGGAGGGTAAAGATGGACAACTTTGGACAAAGATGCCAAGTTCAGTGCACTATCTACAGCTACTAACCTGGATACAAGAGCCACAGAGCCACTGGATGACATGCCAGCGACAGAAGAAGCATCCGAGTCACCTGCAGGAGGGGACAGACTCAAGTTTTGTATCTGCAGTGAGTGAATGCACAAAGAGTTAAGAAGGGAAGAGAGAAAACAAAAATGTCAGGGGACAGACCCTTCCCAAGTTCCCTGAATCCTTGGATCCTGGATTTTGCCCACTAATTGGTGGCATAAAAGGCCAGGCAGGGGGTGGAGCTGACAGCCCTGCACAGGAAGAAGATGGGTAAGTTTTGGAGCAGGACAGTGGTGAACCCTAGATCTCTCCCCAGAGGAACCCATGCAGTTCATCCTTGCTGCTAAATTGCATTTGGGTTCAGCACAATCGCTAGGTCATCCTGAAATTACAGCATAAATGTAAAACAGAAGGGCAGCTGTGCTCAACCCCAGCTCCCCAGACGGCCCCCACACTCCCCACCTCTAGGCACGGAGCACAGCCCTCCCCAGGGACACAGCACTCACTGTCCTCATCTTCTTCCTCATTGCAGCTCTCGTCCAGGCCATCAGGAAGTTCTTCCTCTGCTTCGTTCTGGGGATGGCTCAGCTCCAGTGGCAACTGCTCAGCAGTGACTCTGGGACAAAGGACATCACATCAAAAGGAGTGGCACATGCTTTCTGGGGCCAAAAAGCCCAGAAGCCCACGATGCAGTGTGAGATAACGTGGGCGGGGAGCAACAGCACTGCCCTCCTTGGTGCTTACATACAAGCACTCATCCCAAGCCAGCACGATGGAGAGGCCCCAGGGCACCCTGTCTCTGCCCAGGAAAGCTTTGCTAGAGCTGGCTTGACGAACACCCAAAATACACGCAGGGCCTGCCACAGCAAGCAGGGCTCCATGACTGTGTGGGGAGCAAGCTAGAAATGTCAGGCAGCAATTCCACACTGTGGCTGAAGGAGAAGGTAGAAGGGCTCAAAGCCACCCCAAGTGCCTGCATCACGCTGGGAGTGGCAGGAAGGCTCTCCCCACACCAGGATGCTGCAGATGGGTTTTGCTCAGGGACACAGCCCATGGGTATTCTCATGGCCACTCCCATAGTGCCCACAGTGCATCCTCTCCCAACACACACAGACACAATGGCCAGCCCAGACCAGACCAGCCCACCACAGCCTCCCTCCTTTTCCCATCTCTATTTACTCAAGCTTTCCCGGGAGCACAGCCTGGGTCCGTTTCTCCTCTTTCTCCAGTTGGATGGCAGACATCTGAGTTGCCACTTCAGAGACAGCAGTGAGGTGTGGAGGCTCTGCTCTCGTCACCCCGTCCCCACCGCACAGGCTCGAGATGTTCACAAGCTGGTAGTCAGCACTGCAGTCAGGAAAGTCAGCTCGTGAGGCCAGGAGATGGACGCTGATACGCTTAGTGCAGACAACGGCACCATTGGTGCCTGTAAGGCTCGAGTTACCGTTAAGGCAATGGCTACCCAGCTCCAAGTTCAGAGGAGCAATGGTTTCTTCTGGGGTGAGCTGCGCTACAATGTGCTGTCCCCACTTGCTGTTCCAGTTGGACAGGCTGCCCACATTTGTAAGGCCAGAGCTTTCGACGTCACATCCAAAGCCATTGTGTGTGGCAGCTAGCTGCTGCACAGCCTCTGTGAGGCTGACCTCTGTCTCCTTCTCTTTTAAGCTGCGTGCTCTCCTCTCAGCGTCCTCCCGTGAGCACCAGTCCTTCCTGAGGATCACACCACTGGGCACAAGGGTCAGGGAGGGGACCGCAGTTTGCTCCAACACAAGGTTGCTGCTTTTCACTGCTCCTTTGACCAAGCTGCCAGTGGAGCTGTCTCCATCATTCCCAGCGCGGGGCCACAAGGTAGAAGAGAAGCTGTGGATGTTTTTCACCTTCTTAATCTCTTGTTTCTGCAGCAAAGGCACTTTAGCATTGCTAGGCCGTGGGAGGGAGCTGTTATTGAGCACTGGTCTATAGGAGCTGGAAGGCTGATGACTTGAGCTGACGGCACAGCCTTTGGCCCCAGTCCCAGAGTGCTCCTCTGCCACGACAGGCAGCAGGCAGGGCTCCATCAGTGAGGAAGACATCACCCTTCCCGTGGCAGAGCTGGTGTCTGGGGGGCTTCGGAAAGGAAACCCATAGGGCTTGTGTCCAAGGCAGGAGCGTCGATAGAGCAGAGTGCTCCCGCCCAGGTCCAGGCAGGGCTGGGCCAAGGGCAGGCTCGGGAGGGTGTCTTCACTGGGGTGTACGTGGTGTAGCAATGGTGGGCACAGAAAGCGGGATTGCTGCAGAGGGATCCCTGAGGGCAGCAGGCTGCAATCCTGGAAAACATTCACATACTTCTTCTCTAAATTCCAGATGGGTTTTGCCTGCTGCTGAGCAGCTTGGAGTGGCCGAGTTCTCCCTGTTGGAAGGGTGCCTGACCCCAGCCTGATGCTCTTCTCCTGTTTGGGGCACAGATCACCGCATTCTGGTCCTGCAGAGGCCATGTAGAGCCATAGCGCACAAAACATGAGCGAGTCAGTCACCTACAGCAGCATCCTTCCTGGCCTGAAACAAGACAACAGCATGAGAGGCGCTGTCATCCCAGCAGGGCAAAGCACCCAGCCCAGTGCGCCAGGAGGGAAGCAGGGCGAGCTTTCCCTGCGGGATGAAAAATCATGACTCCCCAAGGGTCTCCTGGGACCAAGTTAAAGGAAGAGCTAGTATCTCACATGAAACTAGAGGATGCAAGGGACCCTGGGAAAAGTGCCATCCACAGGATAGCTTGTACCCTGCAAACGTGCAAGGGTGCCTGGCTCCCAGCCAGGGCTGTGGGGCAGCAGACCCAGCACAACAGCCCCAGATGTAAGGAGAGGTTGCCTGCCTGCCCGCCACGACAGCCAGAGCCCACTCCCACGGGTCTGTATCTCCAAACTGCACCAAGCACTCCACCACCAGACCTGCTGACTGCACCACAAGCCCCCAAAACGTCTGCTTTTTTTTCTTCTCCCCACTCCTTAAAGCTTCAGCTCCCAAGGTCACATAACTAGGCGAGAACCTCAGCCTTTGCTTTTAAAATTAACAAGTTTCGCATTTCTGTAACCCCACAGAAAAGCTCAGTGAGGGCTGAGGTCATCCTAAAGAGCTCAGGACTGAAAAGGCAGCAAGGAGCAAATGCAGGGCTGTTCTAACATCAACACCTCAGTTTCCAGCAGAGACTGGCAGTACCACACACACACGTTCCTCCCCATGGCAGTCCTACAGAAGAGACTCTTGCATGGAGCAACTGGCAGACCACATAGCTGCAGACGTAGGTGTCTGAATCCTGCTAAAACAAACTATTGCACCACAACTTTAAGATTCTTTTGCCTGGGGAAATGTGAAAGAGAAAACAAACCATGTGCCAGGTATTTGTCTTGCTTTAACACACGCCTGGAGGGCCCTGGTTAAAGCCTCGATAGGAATTTGTATCCTAAGTAGGCTGGCTGGCTTGCTCTTCCACCTTCCAGCTCTCACAAGCTTCCATGTTTAAAAAAAAAAAAAAGTATAAAAAGAAGGATAAGCAGAGCATCAACCATCAGGCTCTTAATTCTCTTGCAATACACACACCCACTCCTTTCTCACTTGAAAATTAAGCCAGGGCTACAGCAGTCAGTAGCTAGATAGACACCAGGGTTGCCCTGTAACACCATGACAGTGGCTCACCCCCACCACAGGGCTGGGTCAGACAGACCTACACCCTGCACAGACCTTCTCAGTCTGCAAATCAGGTCCCCAGTCTCCAGCACAGATCAGGTCAGCAGCATCCCAACCACAGGATATATGAGGTGGGAACATCCCACACAGGATCCCATAGGAGCTATATGTCCTCAAGGAGAGCTGCTGTCCTGCCAAACTCACCAGTATGGAAGGGGTCAGGTCTGCTCCTTGCCCACAGCTGCACTGCTCGTTGGCACTTGCACCGTCATGCGAGTGCTCCTGATGAGGACACAGCAGTGGCTGCACCCCTCTGCGAGCTGCAGCCCAGAGAGGCTCCAAGTGCTGGGGACGGGAATCCCACACGCCATATGCAACTGAGCTGTACTGCACTATCTGATCGCTACCTGATCTGTGTCCAGCAGCAAACCCAGCCATGTTGTGACATTCACAGCGATTAGCACAGAGCGAAGAGGCTGTGGCTCAGATGCCACCACCCGCCTGGCTCGCATTTCTCCCAGTAAACAAGCGAGTGAAGCTTGGCTTCCACATGCCACCCCACAGATGCACCCAGGTCGCAAGCGTGCTCAAACCACAACACGACCCTAGCACAGTAGCGAACATAGATGTGAAGTGAAATAAAAACACAAGGAGTTGAATAAAAGAGTCCCTGACATCCCTACCTGGAGGGGACTGTCACTGCAGTGTCACTGCACGCGCTGACAGCTTGGCCATCGCCTGCGCTCTCACCCGGCTGTGAATGACCTTGCAAAACCATCCTGCAGTGAAAGCCACCTGTGCCTCATCTCCATGGGGCTTTACAGCTATCAGTGGATCATCCTGCTATAAAAATAAAAGTAATTTGGCCTAATGAAGCTGTAACAAGGAATGTGAATCCTACAGCCGGCTTAGACACAGGCATGAGTATGCCAGCAGAAACCCAGTGTGACCCTGCTCTGGAGGAAGTGACAACAGTGGCACAGATGTGACGAGCACAGGCATGAGGGTACCACCAGCAGCCAGGGCTACCAGGGTGGAGGTCTGGCCACGGCATGGCCTCAGCCACCACCGCCTGCTCAGCCAGGGCTGGTCCGCAGTCCCACAGAAGCAGAGGAAGAACACACTGAGCCTGCCCCTCTCCAGAGTGATTTTGCCACGGAGCCACAGAAGTGGCTGGGCCAGCACAGGGCAGGGGTGCACTGGAAACAGCAGCTGTGGAGGGAAGTGGCAGAGCCTTTTGTACAGCTTCCAGGCAAGGACTGTGCTAGCCGACAGCTAGTAACAACTGCTGTTTCCCTGGGGAGACACAGGAGCTCAGAGGCAGGGGCAGAGTTTTGGGGTGGAAGAAGGTCACAGCTTGATGCAATCCCTAGTTCTGCCAACCCAACCCTACGGCAAAGGAGCTGGAGTCTGCTCTGCTGCTCCCAACAGCAATAAAACTACACTTGGAAATTTTATGGTAGAAACATGAGCTGGGAAAAGCCAAGGGCAAACTGGCAGGGCTGGAAGTCAAACCCAAACATCATTACTAGTAATTAATGGATTTTGGCTTGGACTTATTGGCACACAATAAATATAGAGGCCAAAGTTGTCACACTTGGAGTGACCATACAGCTGCACTCACAATTATTTCGTTAGCACCTTTTATTATTGCACAGCCTGCTCACAAGTTCCAGGACGTCAGCTGGAGCGCTGCCACAGCCTTTACAAATGTCACACCACAGGTGTGCAGGGGCCACCACGCACCCCAGCCTATGCATGCCCCACTAAGCGTCAGTGGAAGAAGGGAGCATCTTCCAGCCCAAGCCTCCCTGTGGCGTGTGCTCGTGTAACAGCAGCGTGGCAGCTCCTTGCAGACCTGTTTCTAACGGGAAAGGACTGGGTGCGCTCATCATCCCTCTAGCACATGAGTTTAGCTGGGGAGGTTATTTTAAACGCAGCTCTGGTAACACTCTTAAAATAACAAGAGCTTGCAAATGTATGAGCTGCAAGCTGACCTGATAATGTGCTGTCAGCCTCACACAGCCTAAAGTCACAAAAGTGGGGGCGGAAAGTCAGAAAACTGCGATTTGCTATTGTTTTCTATGCCACTGCAGGGCACAATTTTAGCCTGTTCTTTACAATTAGACATCCTTTTCTAAAGGAGACAGGAGTTCACACCAAGTCCCTCACTTGAAGCTCTTGGGACTTCTGATTAAACCTCAAACAAGTTAACAACAACGCAAAATAAACAGGTTTTAAAACCAATATGCATTTCAAAATAAGGGTTTGTACCTCTTCGAAAGAATCAAAAGGCATTCAACATGACCAAGCACATTAATCTGAAACCAAGCTGCTCTTACACCTGGTAGCTAGGTACAAACTCTTGCGTTTCAACAGCATGGAAACCACCCTCACCTACATCAGCTGCAGGAAACACTTGGCCTCAAGTGCAGTCACACACTGAGACAAAGCAGAACCCAAGGCTGCCTGCAAGTTCAAGAAGAGCAGAGGGTCCTGCTGCCCATGAGAAGTCTGTGAGGACAGGACAGCTCAGAGGCAGCTTGGCCATCACAGAAATGCTGGCAGAACAGGGACCAGCAGCCTGGCATGCTGCTTTGCCCCGTAGTTATGTATCGCTGCTCCCTCTCAACTCCAGTATCATCCTGCAGAACCACACTTTGGATGCAAAAACAGAGGCACAGGATGATAAACAATTTCTCTCCTAATCAAGACACCAAGTTTTTGCTTGGCCACTCCAGTCAAAAAAAGATACCAGTGAGAAACCACCCACAGTGGGGATGCATCAGCAAATTCCACCCGCATCCCAGGATTACATTTGTGCCCGGCATTTGCACTGGGGCCAGTCATTTCAGTTCAACAGCTGTGGCGCTGAACTCCACTCCATGCTGAACAGAGAAGGTGAGAGAAGTGCACGCCTGCCCAAAATGATTCTTTACCTAAGCAGAGCGCTGTCCTGCAAGCAGAGCAGAGCAGCTCTGGGGTGCGCTCCCATTCCCAAGGCAGAGGGGAGCAGGGAGGCAGAGGATACGGGCAGCAGGGTGCTGGGCCAAGCCACAGGAGAGCTGGAGTCCAGCCACAGCCTCGCTCTGCACCACAGCAAACGTCTCCCTCCACACGCTCGTGGGCTGGGCAGGAGACTGAAGGCTCATGCGTTCCAGCTCACAGGGGACTTTCTCACCGCTCTCACGGAATCAGAGCATGGCATCAGAATAGATGAGGGACTCCAGCATGGTTCGGCAGAAAATCCAGGGCTGCAGCTTTCCCATGGAGAGAGTGCATGGGGGACATCTAAAGTAAAGGGCTGTCTCAGTGCTCGCCCCAGGCAGGCTGACCTGGCTGTGACCAGAGAGTGCAGGGGCCGTACCAAAGGGGGAAAGGTCCAGAGCATGGAGTCACCATTGCTGATGAAGGGTATCAACTTTTCTGCCCTGTCAGAGTCCCCAGGCCACCAAAAAGGGACCTGCTGCACAGCAAGAGCTGTATCATAGTTTAAACTAGAGTAGGGAAATGAGTCTGGGTTAAAAGCAAACAGCTAAAGCACGGAGTCTTTTCCAGCCTTCCAGTGCAGCTCTAAAGCAGATCCTGCAGATCTGAACAGACAGCAAACAGAAGGGACAACATTCAAAATTCATTTTCACAATGGGAGAAAACGTACAGGAGAATTACAGAGAAAGACCTGGGGAGAGTTTCGCCACCAGCACAGGAACCGACAAGCGGTCAGCACAGCTCTGTCTGGTTTTAGGCAGCCTGGCCACACTCTCAGCCTTTGGCACAGAAATAAAATAAAGGTGGAAGACTCAGGGTAAGTGGAACAAGTATAAAATATCAATGCATAGTAAGGAGACAGGAACTACCCAATTAGTTCAAAGCACATCAATTCTTTGTCTGTCTTCTTTTCTTCACACTTTTTTCTGAAACATAGCTGGAACTGAAAGAAAAAGCTCCCAGGTCTGTCCTTCAGTATGCGATGAGGACCCTTCCATGTCTTGACTGGGGTGGGAAAGATTCCTCTGAAGGCACTGCAACCACCTCACTCCATACAGCAGTCTCTTGGAGCTTGGGAATGGAACAGAAACAGAGATTCAAGTTGGGAAGAAGCCACCAAATACTCCCAGACTTGCTGCACAGAAGGAACCCAGGAAACACCAAGGAATGGCACCCGGCCAGGCTGGTACGGCAGCCAAAGCCCCTGACCTGCATTGGTGACACATCTCCACGCAGGCACCATTATCTGGGACAGTGGCATTTGGTCCCATCAGTGTCCTCCTCGCAATGCGATCCCTGCTATGCTGAGGAGGGCCCTGGCATGACCAAAGAGCAGGAGGGGCTGATTCGTCATCAGCAACATGTGCCTAGTACCAAATTTAAGGACTGTAACGAGAGAGCAACATAAGGACAGACAAATGCCACTACCTACTGGGCACAACTGCTAAAAGTCAAGGGAAAATTATACGATAAAACTGTAACCAGACCAACAATCCATTCTTAATTCCCTCAAACTGTCTAGGAACCACTAGACCATCACAAGCCAGTTCAGTGAGGAGCACACAGCAATGAGAAAGATAAGCTGCATCGCAGGGAGTCACGCAGGGAGGGTTTTGATGTGGAGCTGTGGGACTGAACTCTGCTGCCTATGAGATATCCGCAGCCCGGCTGGGCAGAGAGACAGCAGGCTGGCACAGCACTACGGAGCTTTCCCACTCCTGCACCCCTCACGCCCTTTTAAAGGCATTCAGGAGCCACTCCAGGCTTGTCTCAAGTCTTCCTGCAGCTTTGCCATTCCCCTGTCAGACCCATTGGCTCCTTTTTATGACACCAGAGCAGCCAAGCCAAGAACCCGGTAGAAGACTTAACAGCCAGGCTGTCCCAGAGC